>NC_080670.1:116563900-116741400 GCF_030247195.1 Topomyia yanbarensis
ATACAATACCAGAAATTTCAAAAATCGAATTTGTATTTTACATGCCAAATGCCAGAAGCGACATACATAGAGGTACCAAGCATAATAAGAATGTAGCAGACTTATTGAGCATATCCAGTTATGGAATCATAGCTTGGATATATGAGAAAGGAACGATTGCACCACTAGGTTGATTAAAACAGGTTTTTCAAATTAGTTATTATATTGACCGGTTATTTCGTCATTAGAGCAATATTTGTTTAGAATCCTCCCTGTCCTTGATACAAACAGCACTCTTCTTCTTGCACCAGCAGACCATGATGACCAGGCGGAGCCTCATACATCAGTAACCAGTTCCAATGGCTCGGCTTTTAGGTTCGACTTTGTGCTTTCTTGAGCTTATTTTCTACGAATCACGGACATACGATTGTTTCTTCCATCGCGTGGCAATTCGAGAAGAGATTTTTTTTCAATAATTTCACAAGCAAGGTTTGAAAAACCGCTTTCGATTTTACATTGGGAGAGCATTATTTTCGAAGTTGACGGCTTGACTCACAGTATATCTCAGACAGTATCTCAATATCTCTGAAGAGAACGTCAACGCAACAGCAAAGTGTTCCAATCATCACTATACCTGTACTCATCTCAAGTATTGTCCGGCAAGGCATTTTTGGTCTGCGATTTTGCTTTGATCTTGCATGATATTGCAAGATTACAACTTCGAATTTTTGACAAAATAACGGGGGTACGCCTTCTTGGCAAAATATATCTGATGCACGAATTGGAAAATGGAATTTCGAATTACGGAAACAAATTTTCTGACATGCATGGAGAGTGCTAATCATACACAGAAATTGAAACTTGCTAAAATAAACTCAAATGCTGGTTTGTTATAGTTTCACAATCTATAAAAGTAGGCTTTGAAACACACGCATAAATCAAAGAGGGTCAGCTTTCTTCGTATGCCGCTATCATGACAAAAAATATGTAATTCGACGCCTTTATCTAAGTCAAAAATCAAATGTTGGAAAATACGTTTTATGGCTCACCAAGTCTTCCTCACCAAGGTTCCTATAGACACGGGACTACGACACACTTCGACATCTGATGAAAAGTCTAACTAATCAAATAAGACTCATTTATCGCAAAAAAATAATGTGTTTCCAAGTGCTGAGGTTTTATGATATAATGAATATTTGCGCTCGTTTGGCATTAACTCGTTAGTCAATTGATGAGTATTACTGTTAGAGCTGTTCCAAATGTTATTATGAGCACTGCCCGTTATGAGTAAAAAACAATTTCTACCACAGTATGTCACAACCTTTTTAAAATCATCAAAACGCGATGTAATATGTAGCAAATTTACCGAACAATAGACGTATTTCTTGTCTATGCTGTCAACATCCAGATTGACAGCAAAAATATCGTAAGTTTTTATCTCAAATATAAGACCTGTGCACTATACGTAAAAATGAATGCACTAGGTATTTCACAAGGAGTGGTCATGCAATTTTTTTAAATGCAATGAAAACGGGGTTTGCTAAGTTTTCAACATAATAGCATCCTTCATGAAAATACAGTCCACAACAACTAGAAGCTATCGAAAACGTTGGATAATGCTCTCCTATTTGTGTTAATTAGAGGCATGGCTACTTTTTAAACCACACCCTTTGCGAAGAAACAATCATCCATTATGTGACTGTTTTAATTGCCTCAAGGTTCTACTGTATCGATTTTGTTGGATATTTTCGGCAAATTTAAGGCTAAGAGAAACGAAAGCATGGACATGGACATGATCGAAAGGAAATGTGAAGAAACCTTTGCCTTCTGCAAAGTAGGAGTTGGGCGTTGTACTCAAGTCTACCGCATGGTCATTGATTGAACATAACTCATCATCATGCTTTCCCGCCGACGCCGGCGTTTTAATATGATTATAACGCCAAACTCCTACTTACCAAAAGGCAAAGGATTCTGCACATTTCCTTTCGATCATGCCCATATGAGCCTGCTTAGTCCTAGTTTTCCGTTCTGATGAACTCTAGAATACCTATCCGTCTTTCAATTTCATTGCTTTCGTTTCTCTTAGTCTCAAATTTGCCGAAAATAGCCAACAAAATCATACAATCATCCATTATGTTAGAGCTTCGGTTGACACAGCGATGGAGAGGTCAATTATGCTCCGTTTACTGACTTATTTTAGTCTTTCCAGCCTTTTGGTTTTCAGCTAGAGGTTAACTTGGGACTGCTATTTCTGCTGCCTTCCACGATGTGAGAGCAGGACTCCAGCGACACGGCATCCAGGCTGATTTAGTCCAGAGAGAGATAATAGACTGTTATCTACCTCCTAATGAACCACAACCGAGAAAGTTTGTACTACTTGAATGGATAGATTGTTTGGGATGTGAAGTTTCCCAACTAACTTTTTAATTGTTTTTGGACAAAAAACTAACAACAAGTAATTTCGAAATTTCTTTCGAAAGTTCAATTTAATTGAATGCTTGTTTGTGTTTTAAAACCCCCAAAACAACATTTACGTAATTGTAAATGCCCTAGTCTGGCTGAACCGCCAGACTAGGGCATTTACAATTACGTACATGTTGGCTAAAACCTTAGATGACCTTAGAAGTCACTCGGCGTATTTTTTTTTTTTTTTATCTTAAAATACGTTTATTTAGGCCCAAATGCTGTAGCTTAACGAGGCCGATAATTCATTTTTTTTATATTACATGTCACATGTTAGTGGGGGAAGGGAAAGCCGTATTTAGGGGCGGCTTGCTCCCCTCTTATGTAAGTAAAGGAAAAAGGTAGGAAGTGGGATACATATTGTGTAATTGACATCGTCGTTTGCTGATTGATCATTGTGGCGGATATGCACACTTTGTTGTAGTGTTGTAGTTTCCAGCCTGTAATCGCAGGGGCGAGGGGAGGGTCGATATTTCGGATAATTATTGGCACTCTTTATCATCTGCATGTGCGGTATGTCATGATGTTCTGGATAGACGGTTATCAAGAAGAGTGTGCACCGAAGACTCGTGAAGCAATGCCATATTGTAGATACAGGGATAGGTTGGTGAGATTCTACTGTGAATGAGAGAGGGTAAAATGTATTAAACTTGGACATCAATGGTTTTCAAAAAGATATAGATAAGAAAAATATAGGGGTGGTCACGGCTTGCCAGGACGTCCCGGACTGGCACATAGGGTGATCTACCTCGGGCCCGAAGGGAATCTATTAGTTGGGACCTGGCAACACAGTACTCTGCGCACAGCCAAACAACATGCTCGATGTCGTGATAGCCGTTCTCACAAACACAATGATTATTTTCAGCAAGCCCTATACGACGGAGATGCGCGTCGAACGAGTAATGGTTGGACATGATCCTTGACATCGTACGAATAAAGTCCCGGTTCACATCCAACCCCTTAAACCAAGCATTCGTTGATACCTTCGGGATAATGGAATGTAGCCACCGTCCCAGATGCCCATTGCTCCATGAGGTTTGCCAACTATCGAGCGTCCTCTGACGAGAGATACTGAAAAATTCGTTGAAGCAAATTGGTCTTTCGTAAGTGTCGCCTTCTAATGCGCCCACCTTGGCTAAAGAGTCCGCCTTCTCATTGCCCGCAATAGAACAATGTGACGGGACCCAAACCAAGGTAATCTGGTAAGATTTTTCAGATAAAGCACTCAGATATTCCCGTATTTTCCCCAGGAAATACGGTGAGTGCTTTCCAGGCTTCGCCGCACGGATGGCCTCAATGGAGCTGAGACTATCCGAAACGATGAAGTAATGGTCTGAGGGCAGGGTGTCAATGATCCCGAGAGTATACTGAATGGCAGCTAATTCTGCGACGTAAATTGAAGCAGGATCATTGAGTTTGAATGAGGCAGCAAGATTTTCGTTGAAGATACCGAAGCCTGTGGACCCGTCGAGAATTGATCCGTCAGTGTAGAACATTTTGGCGCAGTCGACTTGATGGTATTTGTTATAGAAAATATTTGGGACCACTTGTGGGCGAATATGATCCGGAATTCCACAAATCTCTTCCTTCATGGATGTATCGAAAAATACAGTTGGATCAGAAGTATCTAAGAGATGAGCACGGTTGACGTTATATGTACATGAATTGATGTTCTGTGCCATGTAATCGAAGTACAAGGACATGAATCGGGTCTGAGAATTAAGCTCGACAAGCCTTTCGCAATTTGCAATCACCAATGGGTTCAGAATATCGCATCGAATGAGCAATCGATATGAGAGGTCCCAGAATCGATTTTTCAGCGGAAGAACGCCCGCCAGCACTTCGAGACTCATCGTATGGGTCGAGTGCATGCAACCCAAGGCAATACGCAAGCAACGATACTGGATTCGCTCCAGTTTGATGAAGTGTATGTTCGCAGCGGAGCGAAAGCAGAAACATCCGTACTCCAACACTGATAATATCGTTGTTTGGTACAACCTGATTAGGTCTCCTGGATGGGCACCCCACCATGTTCCAGTTATTGTACGGAAAAAGTTGATCCTTTGTTGGCACTTCTGTTTCAGATACCTAATGTGACATCCCCAGGTACCTTTAGAGTCGAACCATACCCCGAGATATTTGAATGTTGAAGCTTGAGCAATAGTTTGATTCATTAATTGAAGCTGTAGTTGCGCTGGTTCACGCTTTCTAGAAAATACGACTAGCTCAGTTTTCTCCGTGGAGAACTCGATACCCAGTTGGAGAGCCCAAGCAGACAAATTGTCCAAGGTATTTTGCAGTGGTCCTTGCAAGTCGACGGCTTTAGGACCTGTAATAGAGACCACACCGTCATCTGCAAGCTGCCTTAGCGTGCAGGAATTGACAAGACATTCGTCAATGTCATTCACGTAAAAATTGTAGAGGAGAGGGCTTAGACATGAGCCCTGGGGAAGGCCCATGTAGCTAAATCGTGATGTCGATAAATCGCCATGCGAGAAATGCATTTGTTTTTCAGACAACAGGTTTAGCAAAAAGTTATTTAAAATTGGCGAAAGACCATGCTGGTGCAACTTCTCATAAAGAATGTTGATCGAAACTGAATCGAAAGCCCCCTTAATATCCAAGAATACTGATGCCATCTGCTCTTTGTTAGCATATGCCATTTGAATTTCTGTTGAGAGCAACGCAAGGCAATCGTTCGTCCCTTTGCCTTTGCGGAAGCCAAATTGTGTATCTGACAGTAAGCCATTTGTTTCGACCCAATTGTCGAGCCGAAACAGGATCATTTTCTCGAACAACTTCCGGATACAGGACAGCATTGCAATCGGACGATACGAATTGTGGTCGGAGGCTGGTTTTCCTGGTTTTTGGATGGCGATGACCCTCACCTGTCTCCAGTCATGTGGGACAATGTTACCCTCAAGAAACCTATTAAATAAATTCAACAAGCGTCTTTTGGCAGAGTCTGGCAGATTCTTCAATAAGTTGAATTTAATTCTATCTGGCCCCGGGGCTTTATTGTTACATGATAAGAGAGCTAGTGAGAACTCCACCATCGTAAACGGTGTTTCGTTCGCGGTATTGTAAGGCGACGCGGCGCGGTAGATTTTCTGTGCCGGGGCGGAATCCGGACAAACCTTCTTGGCGAAATCGAATATCCAACGGTTTGAATATTCCACGCTCTCGTTAGTACTGTTTCGGTTTCGCATACGTCGGGCCGTGCCCCAAAGAGTGCTCATCGATGTTTCTCTTGTTAACCCGTCGACAAACCGGCGCCAGTAACTGCGTTTCTTAGCTTTCATTAAATTTTTCATTCGCTTTTCTAATATCGCGTACACTCGATAACTAGCAACTAACCCGTCGTTCCGGAAAGTTTTATACGCGGCAGCTTTCTCCGCGTACACGTCTGAGCACTCTTTGTCCCACCACGGGTTGGGAGAACGTTTTTGGGTGTTCACGTCGGGTACTCGTTTCGTCTGAGTTTGAATCGCGCTATCGAGAATCGAGTTGGACAAAAACTTATATTCTTCCTCCGGGGGAAGTACCTGTGTTGAATCGATAGTTTTGGATATCTCAGCAGCGTAGCTCTTCCAATCAATGTTTCGTGTGAGGTCATAGGGAACATTGATTGGTGCCGATGGTCTTGAACCAGTGGTGATTGCAATTACAATTGGTAAGTGGTCACTACCGTGGGGATCAGATATTACCTTCCACTTGCAATCTAACCGTAGTGATGTCGAGCATAAAGATATGTCCAGTGCACTTGCTTGCGCAGGTGGTCTAGGAATCCGTGTCATTTCCCCTGTGTTCAGAATTGTCATATTGAAGTTGTCACAAAGGTCTTGAATTGTCGAAGATCGATTATCGTCGTATAGACAGCCCCACCCCGTACCGTGAGAGTTAAAGTCTCCAAGAAGCAGGCGGGGCGAGGGAAGGTGTTCAATCACGTTGGAGAATCTTCGATATCCCATCATGGCCCTAGGAGGAATGTAAATAGAAGCAATGCAAAGATCTTTGCCTTTGATTGTTGTTTGACAAGCGACAACTTCAATGCCTGGCGTCGAAGGGAGGTTGATTCGATTGAAGGAGTAGCACTTTTTGATCCCTAAAAGTACCCCCCCATATGAGTCTTCTCGATCCAAGCGGATAATGTTAAAATCGTGGAAGTTGAGGTTTATATTAGAAGTTAGCCATGTTTCACATAGGGAAAATGCATCACAATGATTGTAATTTAGCAAGTGTTTTAATGAATCAATTTTGGGGATAATACTTCTGCAGTTCCACTGTAAAACAGTGATCAGATCCCTGATTCCGTCTAATAAGTTAGCCATCGAAGGATACGATCGCTGTAAGGAGGGGCCATTGTTCAGTCAACTGTTTTAAAAATGTTCTTAATGTTGGTAGAATAGCAACCAGCAAGCTTTTCATAGGATCGGTAATGTTGAAAGCTGTGAATATCCAGTCCACAATGTCAGAAAATTTAAGGAATCCCGTTTTAGGTTGAGTTTCTGACTGTAAAATTGGAGCACTTGGGATTTTTGGTGCCCCGGGGAGTGCTGGGAACTCCTGGTTGTATCTCAATTTCCCAAAACCAGGAGGTATTATCTTCGGATTTGTACCAGCACTTCCAGTTGATGAATTATTTTTATTTTGTACCCTTGTTTGGGACAACCTAGGACCCTTACGAGGAAGTTCAGGTGAGTTTTGATTAGGTCTTTTCCTAGAGTTTCCAAGCGGAGCCAAAGAATGCCCCTCGCAAGGGTCGTTAGAGGCGTTATCGTCAGTTGGCAAGAGAGCGAATGGGTTTTCGGAGATAAGTGGAACAGCTCTTTTAAGCATTTCTGCGTAAGAGCGTCTGGAGCGATCTTTGGCGGATCGCTTCAGTTTATCCGCGCGAAGTTTGTACGTTGGGCATGTCAAAAGTGCATGCGGATTCTCCCCACAGTAAACACACTTCTCAGCGGGCCTACTGCAAGTATCATCCGCATGGCGTTCCCCACATTTACCGCACCGTTGCTTGTTGCTACAGTAGGTGGCCGTGTGACCTAGCTGCTTGCAATTGGAACAATTCATGACCCGCGGTACAAACAGGCGTACAGGTAGACGAGCTCCTCCCACTTCAACGTAGCTCGGAAGTGCAGATCCGGCGAAGGTTACGCGAAACGAGTCTGATGGATAGTAATTACCATCTTCGATGGACTTTGAGTGCAATTGCTTGCACTCCAAAATCTTAACTGATTGAAGGTTAGGGTCCTTAAAGCGGCCAGCCCCATCATTCATCAGATCATCGACAGTTAGACCCGCATCACTTACCACACCGTCGATCTCCACATCACGAGGAGGGATGTAGACGCGATACTCCAGCGTAAAGAGGCTATTGCTAACGATATCATTGGCCTGTTTCAAGTCAGTAACGACTACGCGCAGTTTATCTGACTGAACCTTTTTAATCTCGGTTACGGCCGAGTAACGTTTTGTCAGCTCCCGTGCAACAGTTATGCTGTTTAACGGTTTATTTTTGGGCCGAAAGTATACCACCCAAGGACCAGCGGATCCATCCTGGTAAACCTTGACTCGGGGGGGCTGTGAGACATTGGGGGAAAGTGGGGGAAGTGGATCGACCATAACATTATCTGTCTCAGTATCAGATATACGTTCTTCTTCTTCATAATATTCCTCTTCGGAGGGTGATCCTTTTGTTTGTTCCATTTTGTTGCGGGAGCAACACGCTCGACCGCACTGTTTAACTTAAATCAAAATAAAAAATCAAAAGTAATAAAAAGAAAAAAAAAATCGATAAGAAAAGTAAAAAACGAAACACTTCACCAGTTGGTTCCTGACGAGCTGGTAGGTGGATTGATCCTTCGTTTGTTTTATCCGTCACCCGCGTGACCTTCACACAGTAGAGCTGATATAGCTCGTCTAAACAAAGCCGTCTTTCAGGCAAGAAAAATGTTTAGTAACGCACTTCACTGCACTACTTTAACTGATATCGCAGGTAACAATTATCACTCGCGGGACTGTTTATTAGTAATGCTTTACTGCAGCCTCTGCCACAGCAAGCACCTTCGTACCACCGAAAAAACTAAACCACACCGGAGAGAACAAAAAGCACTTGTTTCCCGGTACAAAGTTGGGTTACGAATGACACTCGGCGTATGCTCGAGCCCCAGCCAAAAGGAACTCTTAGTGATCAGTAGGGTCGCAACACTAACCCTGCAATCGCACTGTAAAATAATGTTAGTACCAAGGTATTGTTTTTGATAGTGAATTATTGAAACTCAACGATAAAGGTGTAATGGACTGTTCATGACACACAACTTGTTCTATGTAGTATGAAAATATTTAGATCAAAATACTATTCTACCGTATAACTAATCTTACTAATTTCAAAGATCTTTCTTGGTCGGTGTCCATACTTACTGATCGGTGTCCTACTGCACATACTGGCTCATAGTACCAGTGCATTACTTGCGGTATAAATCAGTTTCGTTAACATTTTGTCTATATAATATGATAATAAGATGGTAATAATATATACACTGATCAGGAGATAAGAAATAGGAAAATCGCTGGTTCCAATAGCTAGTCCTTTCTGTCGAGTCTCGACCTAGATAGACGCTTTGTGTTAGTAGAAGTAGTTCTTCAGCTCTAAACGTTGGGATTTCACTTAGATATCCGTTGAAATAACTGTTCAAGTTACGTACCGAAATTTGGCACTAGAATTTTTTACGATTTTGAATATAATCATATTTCGCATAGTTCAAAAAACCAAACCTCATATTCGTGGATTCAATACTTTTTGGTCTATCAACTATTACTTGAAAGGAATCGTTATGTTAAAAAACGTGGTATTTTGAAAACCGTGCAAAAATTTGGGCAAAAAATACCCATGAAAAACAGGCAACACGCTATAGGGTTTTAGGAAAAATCCGCCCATGTGCCAGAGGTGAATAATCATTAGATTGATTTGAGCAAACTGATTGCTAGCATATATTCATAGCATAAAGTCATAAAGCTCAAAAGAAATATAGTACGTAGTTTTCGAAACGAAATCATTCTTTTATCATGATTTATTATAAGGGTGCAATATTTTGGCGCTTCTTGTAGCTAGTATGAGTAATTTAATAAAAAAAAATTATAAATTTATGGTATCAATTGGAAAGAAATCGGCAATCGAAGCTTTTTAGTAGATTTCTCCACAAACGAAGCTTTATCTGTGAGTTCTAAAATACAAACAGGGCAATTATCAATGATGTAACGCAAAATTTTCATTTCATTTACCCCCTCCCTCTTCTCAGGGTTATTGGTTATTTCCTTGGTAAATAAGTCACGAATAAGATGTCCAATATTTTTTTCTTCGGCATAAATGGATTTGGTATGTTTCAGGTTACTTTTTTACACCATATTTCATAAAATGTTGAAATTTTTCATTGTCCCTCCCTCAATACAAGTGTGACATGATTTATAATTAGCCCCTACACCAAGCTTTGGGGTAGTACTAATTTAGCACAAACCCTGTGCTTTTCTACTGCGCAGAACAAGCGACGATATAATGCGTACGACGGTAAAATTAATAAACACTGTTATGAAGTTTTTAAAATCAAATTTTACTTGCTACCATTAGTTTCCTCGGATTCTTACGAATCCATTGGTATACTATACTTGGGTAGTTTTATGGGAAAAGCGAGAGAAAAAGCGGGTTGAAGAAATCATTCATTTCATTCGCGTGCACGCATACATTCGTATGAGTATCGTATATGCGTATTATATTGATATCCTCAATTCTGCAGATAAGAAGAAAAAGAAGCCCGACGGGGGCCTTAAGAGGAAATTCTGGACAAACTGTTAATCGCCTATTATAAATCACAGCAACAGACGAAAGAAAAAAATTGATTCAATTTTTGATGTAGAATACTTCTAACGTTTCAATATGGGGTCCCGTTTCAAAAATTTCAGTTGAGAAATTTTCCCAGGTTTGAAATGCGAATATCTTCCGTTCTACTGATGGAAATCGAAATATTTTTGCGCTATCTGATCGGAAATTCGTGCACGTATTTCGTATTAAATTTCGGAATTAGTACGACTTCTATAAATAAAGCAAAAAAAGGATTTTTAGAAAATCCTTCGAAAACAGCGAGGAAAATGCGCAATTTGCCAGCATATCTCACGCAGAGCCGTCAAAAAGGAGCATGTAAGCGTTTCATTACATACGGGAATGTTATATATACAGGTCACGCGAGCTTGTTTTGTATCAGTGGGTGCTCGCTTACCACACGAGCAACATGCTCGTCCGGACGGTACAATGAGCGGTATCATGTTTGCGTTCTCTACCAAGCGTCATCGCAAGGTTCTTCGTGATAAAACCCAGGGAATCACCAAATTCGGCATCTGGCTCGTCGTGGTGGTGTAAAATGCATTTCCGATTTAATCTACGAATGCTGATGGTGTGCAGGAAAATGTCATCCGAGATGCCGTGACCTACACTGAACACGCCAAGCGCAAAACCTCAATGAATGTCGTCTATACTTTGAAGCGGCAGGGACGCACTTTGTATGGATTTGGAAGTTGAAAAGGTAGAACTCACTTGTATCATTATACAAAAGGCCCTTTTCAGGGCCACCAAAATCATTTCAAAGAATAAGTTTTCATTTTCTGTTTCATGGACTGTTTCTCCCTGGAGAGCAATTTGGGTTAAACCCTAAATTATGATTTATTTCAGTACGCAAATTGCAAATATGGTCAGAAACAAACTGGAGTGTAGTGGAAAACATTTTAACTAGGCGCATTCAAAAAAGGTTTCAATTCTCAAACATTTTACCAAGGTGCCGTATTACATTACTCTTTTTACCCTGAGTGTTCGATAACCTCCGTATTGGAAACACAATTTCAATTTTGTTCTTTATCAAAAATATGTGGTCGACCAACGAAGGCGTGGAGCTACGTAGAACACATATTGAGGACAACACAAAAAAGGACGAGCTTACATTGTGCTGTAGTCAGGTATAAAAACTCAGCATTCTGTTGTTCACGATCAGTTCGTTTCCAGCATCAGCATGCAGCAGTTCGTTTGCAGCATCTCCCGCGAAATTCAAACCGCCGTCTGTTTGCTGCTGTCAGAAGAGTTGGTCAAGCACGCCGTCTCAGATGGCACCAAAACTGTTACCATATACACCAGCTCCAAGTAAATTCCGAACACTGCCCAAACAAAAGGCCCTTTTCAGGGCCATCAATTTATCGACAAAGAATCGAATTGAAGTTTTGTAATTACAAGCATCAGAAAGTGGCTTACCAAGAGCGTTGGATTACCAGCCACTTGTGAACAATATCGTCGCTTTCAAGTAGAATGGCACAAAATAAAAAAGTTATTTGTGTGATTTGTAGACAGGTTAGTGTAATGATTCAATTGACGAAAATCGAACGTTTTCTAACGTTTCGATATAGGTGCTCCGTTTCAAAATTTTCGGCCAGAATGTTGCCTGTTTTTCTAAAAGTGAAAATCTGCTTTTGTACTGAATGAAAACCTTCGATTTTTGCGCTGATTGGAAATAGTTGTGTAAAATGTACAATTACTGAAAATAACAGATTTTGTGAAAGCAGTGGTTGGTCCATACAATTCGATTCCAAGCGAGCCAGACTAGTTTTCGTTGGAAGGTCCACCTCTGACAATAGAAGTAAACTATTTTATTTTGAATTCAACTACAACTTCCTTGAAAACAGCACAGCTAAAAAACTTTTGGGAAAAACGCGCAAACCTAAATTTTCCACTATAATAAAAACTAGTGCCCCCGCCGCACAGCATCATCAAGATTGATAGTTATTCAAGCCGGGAGGAAAGGGGGAGGGAGATTGTAAGGCAATGGAAAATTTCATTTATAATAATAATACTTTATAATTGGCTGGTCCTGAAAACAACTTGTTTGTGGTTTATTTTGGGTCACAATTTAAGCCCGCTCGATTTCTGATAGCTGTAAATTTTTCGCAGGGCGACAGTTTCAGTTCGGTAGCGATGAGGCTTCTTAACGCCAACCGTGACTGGGGCATTTTTACACGGCCTTCGTTGCCAACCAGCCCCTGTCAAGGACGACGTCTCTGTACAGCCAGCATCACTGACATGAAAGGCAAAACATTGATTTTGAACCGAATGATTAGAAGCTGTATTTAGTTACAAAATGTCGATTTTCTGAATGATATGATATTAAATCATCCCACAAGATGCATAACGTCGTGTGGAATGCTTGAATATCGAGTATAGTGCCGAACATAATTCTTTGTTTGGGGCTTTATAGCTATAACGCCTCATATATGTAGGTCGCTGTCAAACTCCATATGATGGTATAGGGCTGTTGCCAACTGCTTGCGGGGAGCCTTTCCTCTGGTGGACTTACGAGCGGTTTGTTTGGTACAGGCCATGTAGCGAAAAATGCTGATCTGCTACTTCTCTTATGCTGGTAGTAGGACGACGGTCAAACGCTCGTTTTCGTGCCTTCATTCATAAAAGTTCAACAATATTTTCAAAGAATGTTGCAAATTGTCAACTTGATAATTCCAAAAATACTCCAAATAAACTATGAATGTGCAAAAGACGACAAAATCGCATAGAAATTGCTTATTCCAGAGCAGAATTTACCGGTCTAAAGTGTATTCCACTTCACTCCGGTTATGTCTCTGACATCACCCACCCATCTTTTTTCGATTAACTTTTCATGGAGTCAACCAGAGAACAAAGTCAGTCAATACCACAATACTTTCTATTTAAAACGTTAATATACGATACTCCGCTAATTTGATTTCAAAAAACTTCTGCTCGTTTGAATTTGTCTTGTCCAGACTTTTACTAGAGGATATTCTTCTGTTCTTATACGAGAGACACGTTAAGTAATGATGTGTAACTCATTATACAGATGGAGCTATTGTTCCGAGTTTAAATTATTTGCCAAAAATTTTCACCGAAATCGTTCTAGTTGTCATGTCGGTTTGTCGGTGGTTATATGGTAGTCTTGTATCCATTAGTAGGAACTAGGTTATCCTGTTCTTTCCACGTATAAAACATCATGGCATCAATTTCATCAAAAGTAATGTTTTTTGAAGAATTTTTTTGCGAATATCCCAAGCCAAGCGTTTAAGTGATAAACATATGAAACAACCAGCAGCTGTATCACGGGTGATTTTTTTATTGAAGATTGTATTGCCTTACGTATGTATATATTCTCTAAGAAAGGACCAAAGTTACGTTTCCGTTAGTTATAAAAATATTAAATAA
The DNA here is from genome assembly GCF_030247195.1 of Topomyia yanbarensis. Taxonomy (NCBI): domain Eukaryota; kingdom Metazoa; phylum Arthropoda; class Insecta; order Diptera; family Culicidae; genus Topomyia; species Topomyia yanbarensis. The sequence continues at coordinate 116,577,606 of NC_080670.1, forward strand.
AAAAAACCAATGAATCAACTTATTTCTAAAACTATTGCATTTTGTTTCTACTGCTTTACCTTCCAATCATCAACAACAAGTCACGATATCTCGGCTACTGATGGATTTTAGTCAATATTCATCTGGCTTGTTAGCTCTTTCATCGTATAATATTGAACAACCCTCGTTTGTTTCTGTAACTCAGTCAATAACGTATGTGAGTGATTCTCTAAAAACTCGATCTTTTCTGCTTGACGATTATTTGAATGTTGCAATCGAATTATTCGTTCAATCAAAATTGAAGGGCGCAGTTCCTGTAAATGATTGTCAGTTTTATGAAAAAGACACAAAAGATAGTATCGTGCAGAGCCCACCCACCGATCGGCTGCCATTCACCGATCATTGGGCACCAAAATCATTTTAACTTGAATATTGAATGGAATTTGGAAATAAAAATTAAGCGTTACCTGGAAGTAATATGTAAAACAACCGTAGCCGTATGAAAAAAAACTAGCATTTGCTCAGCTTTCTAAAATTTAAGCAGTCGGGGAGCCGCGTTGAGGATTTGCTCAAGTTAGGTTTGCATAAAGACTTTGCTCTGACAGTTGTTTTCTCCATTTGTGTTTTTACTTTGCGAACATATGATTCCGAATAAATAAAGTGATAAATCCTGAGCAAATGCTGAGCAAACGATGTTTTTGCTTTTAAGTATGATGAGTAGCATGCCAGAAAAATTTTAAATATAAAATCTTTTTTTTATTTATTTAATCATTAATCCATGCGTTCAGTGTATACATCATCGGCAAACAATTCTCGCCAACCTTTAAAAATGAATTTTATCGCATTCGGTCTGCAATGAAAACTGCCTAAAATGCAAAATGACATTAAAAAAACAACTTAATCCACCTGCAGTGAGATGAGACATTTCTTATACATATCACTGTTCGATCATTTATTAGATTGTAGAACTCATGCGAAGTAGGCACACAATAGTTTCTAATCCTGGACGAATAAAACCTCAAATAAACTGAATAAATTATAGAAAATCAATAAAACAAACTTTCGCCGTCTTCTATAAATATCAAACGACTTATTTTTTGATTGTCCGAGGTTTCGGCCGTTTTTGGTGGCCTTTTCAAGGAAAATTATCGGTCTGTTGCTATTGTTGTGGTTTTTTTTTCCACCAAAAGCGGCCAAAACGTCGGACAATCAATAAATAAGTCATTTGATATTTATTCAAGACTGCGAAAGCAAGTACTCAAACATAAAACACCACCAGTCGATCAAAAAGTTATAATAAAACAAATAAGGTGAAAATTGAAAAAAAAGAAAGTTTTTAATTCATCATAAAATGAATAGAATGATTAATATAAATCTAATTAATAAAATACATAAATCAAATTATCTTAGCTCATTAAATGGCAAATTAGACAATATTTAAAATTGGTATAAAATTATTAGAATAAATTAAATTAACTCAAACTAACAAATTGAACAAAATAAATAGGGGAGACCGGGGCTGGTTGGCCGAATTTTGTTTTCGGGATTTCTGTACTCATTCTGGTTAAATTTTTGAAAAACAGTTTGCGCTATCATGAAGGTACATATGTAATTTTTTTTTCATTCATGGAAAAATCAGGGAAAAAGTTAATAGCAAACAAATGCGGCCAGAAAAATCGGCCAACCAACCCCAGGGCTGGGGTAGGTTGGCCTAGTTTGGTAAAATAAGTGAAACACGTCAAATGTATCAGCGAAAAACCTTTATTACTTAAATCCACATCATTTTTCGAATATACGTAAAGAAAATAAAATCCACTCTTCACTTTTTAGTCTTTTTAACCTTTGTAGACTTAGTTTCGTAAGCTTTAGTCAACTTTTTACCAGTTCTCGTTGCTTTTTTTCCTCCGCCAGCGAACGCTTACGTTTGCTTTCATTTTTCTCCTCCTCCAATGCTGGTTTTATTGAGGAATCGGCCAAATTTGAGTCGATGGGCGTTTACGACCTTGCCGCTTCTTCGACTCAGATCGTGCACTTGGCTTGGGGAATGGTCTGACGTCTTCTGGGAGGCTTACATCTGCAGCAGATACTATGCTAATGGGCGAGTTTTGTTCGGGGTTGGGTCGTTCTGTGACAAATCCTGCCAGAAATTTCCAAGGCGGAAAAATTTCAGGATTGAAGGGGCAGACGTTAATTGGGACGAGGTCGAAACAAATGAAATGCAAAAAGTTTTGATGGCATTTAATTTGTAAAATATTGGGATCATCTTCTTGTTAAACAATTTCCAACTTTTAATAATTATAATCTCTTATTTCTATTTCATAATAATTTTAAATTATTCTTATTACTTATTTCTCGTGTATATTTTTCCTTATTGCCATCAATATTAGCATAAAATCAAATTTCGTTCTGAGAAAGGTACGTATTTCACAAAAATCAAAGTGCACATTGCTCTACGCTAAATTTACAACTCGGCCAACCAGCCCCACACAAAACTCGGCCAACCTACCCCAATGCATATTTTCGAGAACAATCACGATTTAAACAAACAAATATAAGGTTACACTGGTAACCGTTATACCATTTTGTTGGGTTTTGAATACCCTTTCCAGCGGTACCAAGTTTTTGGAAATCGGATGTAAATTGATTCGCGTTACACACATCACTTTTCAGAAACAGAAATTTACTCAACAGCATCAGAAAAAGAACAAACGTGCTCCTGTACAAACGACACCACCAAAACACCGGAAATTAGGTCGGAACATGGGTATCCTAATACCCCACCAAAATCACTATAGATGTCGCTGCAGCGCATTATAGCCTTTTCATAAAGGACACTCGGCCAACCTGCCCCTTCGGCCAACCAGCGCCGGTAACCCCTAAGTGGAAAAACTCATACGTCTCCCAACCTTTGAACGGAACAGATCGTTATACTTCACAGTGGTGTTCGGTGTGTAAGTTTCAGTGAGTGAAGGTCATCCTTTGTTCGTTCGTTCTGCTGGCGCTGGTAGTAAATCCAGTACATTGTTTTTGCTGGTGCGGAACAATCCACGTTGTTGCAGATAAGTTTTGTTTGTTTTTTCCCTTATTTGCATTCTTTCCTTTCTCCTTCTTTTACTCTACCTTGTAATCAAATAATAAGGCACATCCCCGTTCATATAACACTCTGCCCTCGTGCTTAAGGCGAAAGGTTACAGGATCGGCTGCGGCGCTTTCTCGAATTTTTGAAACTTTTACGTAAAAGATATCAACAATCCCTCTCGTGTAAAGTTGCGCAAGGAATTAAGCTATTTTTTGGTATAACTAAAATTTTAAAATTTTGATGATTACTCACGGCTAGCATTTTCTAGTTCGAACCAAAATATCTCCGATATTTTATTCAAAAGTACCCCATATTATTGCATAGGATTGTAGCTTGCTTTGTGTAGAATTTTTCGTTCGCTTACATTACATAGCTACGATGCTTCGTTTTTGAGTTATTCATATTTTAGTAAAGTTGATGAAATACCCATATTTGCAGCCGCATTTCTACCAAATGCCGTATGTCCATTCTAACTTCAGTGAAAATGAATACAAAGCGCACGCGCAGGCAAGATGTCAGTTTTGTGCCAGACCAGACTAAGGGATATTACATTGATACAGAGAAAAACGTGTACAAAGATTGAATCTTTGCATTCTTTACGGTATTATCCGCAATGGATTCATTTCATAATTCATGCTAATGATAATATTTTTCAAATCTGGCGCAAATGAAATGTAGCTGAAGAAGAAATTTTTGATTCAATCCTATCATTTTCTCTTCTTTTGAGATTTTGCTACTTAGTCCGGTCTGACTTTACACCGATCATACAGCACAATGGTGAAACAGGTAAGAAATCACAAATGTCGGTTAGCCGCATGCTACCGCATGGTTGCAGCCACGTGTTTCCCCATTGATGATTTCTATAGTCTGACTGTTGGTTTGAATATTTCATTCTTTCCGATATGTTATTATAGTTACTAAACTGCCTGGGCGTTCAATAATAAGGGATGCCGTTGAGGTGGAGCTTCCATACTGCATTGTCAGTAGCTTTTCGCAAGTTCTTGAGAGGTGAAAATTTGGTTACCCTCCCACTAATGAAGAATAAATAGACGATAAACTGCTTGCCGGCGAAATAAACGCACAATTCAAATGTTTATATTTACCAGGCTGCTGATGTCAGCTTGTGAGAATTATAGGTGATTTTCCGTAAATGTTTGGGAGCAAAATTCTTCATTCTATGTTTGGATGAAGAACTTTTCTCCCAAACCTTTACACAAAATCACATTTTGGAGAGCATACTTCAGCATAGTATGCATATGTATCATTAGTCGATTGTTCGATCTAGTAAAAGCTTCTGCTAAATCGAGAGAGATTTTGAAAATGGCTGTAGTTTTTAAATGTTCGTGTTTGTTTTTGCAGATATACGTTTCCCTACGTTCTTATTGCTGGCTTGAACCTTTCGAATAGAAATTCGTTCAGTTTACTCTTCATATAAAATAATGAGGGAGTAGTACACATGTCCCGTCTATAACAAAGGTGATAAGCTGGATTGTTGCAAGTACCAGTCAATCACATTGCTGAATGCCACCTACAAAGTGTTCACCGCTGCCCATAGAGAAAAATGGGGAATTCAGAGCAGGTTTTACTGGGGCATGCATCACAACAAACGAAATATTTTCGATTCGACTAGTCTTTCAAAAATGTTGCAATTACAACGTGCCACCTGTTTATAGATTTCAAAGCCGCATATGATACAATCGATTGAGATAACCTATGGGATCTAATACACGAATATGGGTTTCTAGCTAAACCGACTTATTTGATCAAATTAAAAAAAAAAAAAAAGAAAATCGTTTATGGATCGAGTGATGTGTTACGTTCGAGTATCGGGGACACTATCAACTTCTTTTGAAACTCAGGAAGGACTATCTAATGTTTAATATCTTCGGAAAAAATGCGGTAATAAATGGTAATAAATATGTACACGAGAGCAAGAGGTTCGAAGGAAGAAACATTACACCTGCTCATATGCTCGGTTCTAAACCAAGAGGCGTGATATAGGATCTTGTCAATCATCATTTCAACACTCTAATAACCAGACCTCGAAAGCGAAATTTCCATCTCGTTACATCTTAGCAGTTTAGAAAATATTGCAAACTACTATTTTTTTGGGCTATCTAGACTACTGTATTACTACTACTGCATTAAGATGCGACCAAAGTTGAATTTTCTACGACTAAAAAGTCGGTGCAAGTACTACAAAACACTGAAAATTACAATTATGTGGAAGAATTTAAATCTATCGTGAATAACCATGAATGATATAACCTTAAATCATTTGTATGTGAGCGAATCATTTCTAGAAGACCGTTGATAGTTTCTCATGTAAGGAACAAAAATATCTTCACAATACAATACAGAAAATTTATCTTCACTGGATTTATTATGAAATTAGTATGTATATGAGCGAGACATTTCTAGACTATTGCTGATAGTTTTAACTCAATGAGCTATTATATCTTCATATATAGTTCAGAAAATTTTCTTATTTTCAATTCCGATTTGTTATTTGGCCGAGTCTCATATACCAATCGACTGTGCGTGTTTTTTTGTTTTTGTTTTTAGAGGATAGCAAAAAACTTCCAAAAAAGCCCTGAGGCTGCAGGAAAAAAATATATAAAACTGTAACGTCTCAGGGAGCTGGTTTGAGTTGCCACCCGACTCTTGCCCAAAACCTGAGTCCTCCCCGGCACTACCTTACGGCATTACTTCGGGGAGGGGGTTTTTATGAGCATAACACCCACTCTAATTCCACTACTTAGCAGTTAGTTCCTTCAGTAGGGTTACAGCACTACTCCTCGGCGGTGGTGTGTTCTTCACCATCAACACAGACTGGCAATTTCTACATGGTAGTCGGAAAGCTAGCAGCCCTTCGGCTCCCTTGTGCCACTCTGCACCGAAACTTTCTTTTCGTACCATTCAGCACCACTTACTCGTTCAGCTCCCGACTTGTTCGCAAACTACTCGGTCCAGTCCCCAACGATGGATCTGGCCTACTCCGAAGGAGAATTCCTAGGCGAGACAGGTTCTCCCGATACCGAGCGGTAGATTTCTCCCGATGCCGATGTTCGTTTCCGTGAGTCAATTAGCTCCCCGCTTTGTTCCGATCTACTCGATGTAGCCCCAGCGATGGACCTAGCCTACTCTACGGATCAGCCAGTAGGTGCTAAGGTCCATCCAGCGATTCCGGGTGGAGCGTAGCTTCTGGTTCAATGGCGCCCCAATGATCCATTGCTGGCTATTCGACGCGGTCTGATCCCCGGCTGTGCATCTAACCCACTCACGAGCTATACGGTAGGGTGTTAAGGTCGGTCCGGCAATTCCGGTTAAGTCTGACGTCCGTATCACTGGCGCCCAGATGACGCGAACCCGGTTCTACGTTGCGTACTACTCAACTGGTCGTAACCACTCTATTGACAGCGTCCCAGGTATGCTCGTCGTGGCACATCTCTTCAACGATACTGTCAAGTATCACACCCTACGAAAAGACCACGTGTTCCTGTGTCTTTGCACGTTTACACACTCCGGACAAAGGAGTGTCGAAGCATGTCCAAACCGGTGCAAGTACTTCCGGCAGCATCTGTGCCCGTACAAAATTTGCATCAAATGTAAGTTCACATCTCCATGTTTCCTATGCACCCAAGCTGTCACATTTGGGATTAGTCCTCAGCCATACTGATGCATTTTCGGGATCATGCCGACGATAACGCCTACTACCTCCGACGATATTGTTCTGTAACCACTCGCGACTCGTACGGGCATCAACCGGAATGTCCGGTTCAGCTTTTCACGATTCCGCTTGGTTTTCAGCGTAGCACCCCAGGCAGGAACCTCATATCGAAGTATCGATGACGAAACAGTAGATAGCATACGTCTCGTCTCGGTAACGTATGCGGAATAAAATTTGGACAAAATTCAAAAGACAATTTTTTTGTAGAAAACCATGTATTAAATGTTCTCTCTGTATGAAAACATTTGTCAGCATATTAACTTAATGTAGAAAAAATTGAGCACATTCGAGAAGCTTTATGATAGTTTACAGGAACTTTTTGCAAAGGAGTCAAAAAAATTGATGTTGGCATAGGTCTTAATTTCTTTCTTAATTTTGATTATCACGTTTGTTTGTTTTAGGTCGAAAATTATTGGCATATACTCTCTGCTTCATGTTATTTCAGAAATCCTCATTTGGGCGAAATTTTGGTACATTTGGAGGTTTATCAGCCTTTGGTATAAAAAGTATGTCGTAATCTTCCAATGCGCCAAAACTTTTTTTTGGCATAATAGCTAGGTGCCAGATTGGGCATTCGCTGCAATTTCGTTCACATGGTATCTCCTAGCGGGTCGAAATTAACACTCGATGTTTAAAATAAGTGTGCCTATAGTATGACGTTTAGTATGATGCCTTGCAACCGGTTGCATTTTTGTTTTAATGCTGGAAGCGTTGTCCAAATTTCATTCCGCATACGTTAGCCGACATTTGGCATGATTCTCGTTGCCTTCGCCGACTTTTCACAGACGTAGTCGACGTGGTTGTTGAAGCTCAACCGGTCATCGGTTATCACTCAAAATTCTGCCCTCCAACGTCGATCTGAATCCGCTAAATCGCTTTGACGCTGCTTGTGGTGGGTTATTTACAGCTTGACTCCGTACATCCAGCTCTCGGTCGCGTCTATTGTCTCCGTCACCGACAACTCCACTTCTTCAAATGTCTCACCAATCACCGTTAGTTACATGTCGTCCGCGAAACCCACACAGAAAAAAATATTTTGTAATTTTAGTTTATTTTCATAAACATATTTGGAGCATGAATATAAATGTAAAATTAAGTTTCACCACAAATCCACACGACTTGTAGTGCTTTCTTCAACGAATTTTATTATAATTCTACACGTGGATTGAAAATTACCGTTTCTTGAAACGGAAAACCAATGCACTTCAATGTATTTTTTACACGCTTATTGCTTTAAAATGAATGACATGTAATATTACACGAATGAAAGTGTAAAATTGTATGCTTTTTGATGCTCTAATTCAGTGCATTGATTTTAACGTAATTTTCAATCAAAGTTTTGATTCAATCTTTGTATGTTTACATTCGTATTGATTTACATGTCGTTTAAATTTCATATTTTTTTTTGTGCGCGATTTTCACTTTCCTGGGCAGCCGAAGAGTTATGACCCCATCGTATACCCGTTCCAAAGAGTTGGACCAAGAATGGAGCCTTGAGGAACGTACGCTGTGAATGACATTGACTTCTGCCCTTCGCTCGTCTCGCACAGCAGCACTCTGCTCTATAAGTAGCTCTTCAGGATCTAGCATAGATAGTTGGGAACCCTCATTCTGTGCAGCGCTGCAGCAATGACTGTCCAGTTGGCGCTGTTAAATGCATTCTTAACATCTATCATGACCACAGCCCAGTATCGATATCCTCTTCACTTCTGTTTAGATGCCTTCTCAGCACTCTTAAACATTGTCAGAATTGCATCCACTGTTGACGCTTCTTGCGCAATCCGAGCTGCCTCTTAGTTAGTCCGCGCGGCTTCGGCTGCAGTACCAGCTTCTATACCTTCCAAATTTCGGGGAACCTTTATTTAAACACATCTGCAGCACCTTCCTGAACACGTCCGGATATGCCAGGATCGCAGCTTTCAGCGCCACGTTTGGTGTTCTATCCGGACCGGGGGATTTCTTTGATTTCAGACACTTCGATGCTTTGTTGAGCTCATCGTTACTTACCAATCGTCCGTGTGTGCTCCTTCTTCTTCGCCGTACGGTGTTGGTGGCCAGATAGCTGGATCGTGCTTCGGGTAAAAGACCCTCGATAATTATATTCAGCTTACTCGTCGTCGAACCCTTCATTTTCGCCATCACGACTAGGTACGCGTCGCCCCAGTGATAAGCGTTTACTTCTCGTCACAGTTCTTTGGGGCAATCTGATTTTTTAAGTCTCTCAGGTTACTCTCCAAACCCCAGGCGTTGAAGTAACCACCAATGACTACCGGCTTCCGACCGATCAACTACTCGGTTAACTGCTCACCCATTAGGCTGAACTGCTTTACTGTCCACCTTGGAGAAGCGTAATAGCTACACACGAAGACGCCATTGATTTTGGCAATCACGAAGCCTTCATATGAGCGTTCTACCACTTCTTGAATGGGAAATCTGCCCATAACTTTTATCACAGCCGTTCAATCGATATGAGAGTTCCTAAAATAGATTTTCCAGCGCGAGAACGCCCTCCAGCACTACGAGACTCATCGTATTGGCCGAGTGCATGCAACCCAAGGCAATGCGCAAGCAACGATACTGGGTTATCTCCAGTTCGATGAAGTGTATGTTCGAGGGTACTTTTTAAGGTTTTAGACCACCCCCCCCCGCCTAAAAGGACGGCCGATTGCCTTGCGATGGCTTCAGTCTTCTTGGATATAAAGGGGGCTTTTGACTCAGTTTATTTCTGAGAAGCTGCACCAGAATGGCCTATCACCGATTTTAAATAACTTTTTGCTAAACCTGTTGTCTGAAAAGCACATGCATGTCTAAGTTCCCTGTTCTACGATTTTTACGTAAATGACATTGACGATTGTCAATTTATGCACGCTAGGGCAACTTGCAGACGACGCGCAGTGTCGCCTAGCCGGACAAAACCTCTAAATTTTATTTTGGATTTTTCATGATTTAACATTTTCTTTGTTTGTAAAGAGGTTTAATGGAGTTTTGTCAAAATATTAGATGTTGAAGACGAAAGATAGATTTTTTGCAGAACTTCAAAGGTGAAATAGATGATCAATTCTGTAAAAAAATGTATTCAAACCTATGTTATTCAAATGACTATATATTTTTAATTAAGATTCCGATTAGGGTCGAACTGGTTTCATTTGAAAGGTTATTCGCTGGACTTATAACTTTCCATTTAGTCGATACAAGCTTTTTTTCTCACACAGGCATGAAGCACAAATAATAAATCGTGCATTAAATTAAAATTATAATGTTCAAAGCAGCTGTACTTCATTTTGAAACAGTTCGGAAAGATCACTTGTAATTATTGATACTTGAAAATTGGTGTACGTTCCGAAAATGAATGTGCTTTTTGCCCCGAGGTATGAAAAAATGTGATTTTTTATTATATGTCTGAAGGAGACGCATGATTGTGTTTGATTCCCCAAGGTACGAAATATAATTTATGAATGTCTACCAGCATTATCAACAATTGAAAAAATGTGTATTCTGCTAAAAATTCGCTACACCAATTTTTTTGAAAATGAATTTTCATATATTGTGCACCTCAATATTCGTTAATGTTGAATTTTCGAACCACGAACTAAGCACCAAAATTTTGAAGTAGAAATAAAAATAAAAAAATATCATCAAATATGAATTCAGTGCGACAAAATTACCCCAATGTGAAGTTTTCATCAAATTCGGGCCACTTTTTAGGTTTTGTCCGGCTTTTGTATGGAAGATGATCACTGTGCGACGGGGTGGTCTCTGTTACAGCGCCCAAGGCATTTGGGGGTGGTGTTCCTGTTTCCGCTCTGCCTCGAACATACACTTCATCAAACTGGAGAGAATCCAGTATCGTTGCTTGCACATTGTCGGCGTAGCCAGAAATTTGGTTTGGAGGGGGTTTTGACGAAAATCTTAGATTTTTCAAAAATGTTGGCGGGTCTATTGATGACATTTAATCTGTAGGCCGCGATCGACTGGGTACTACCGTGTTCTGCAGTAATAGCGAAATGGGATGGTGTGAGCGGGCATGGGTGCTATAACCCTACTGTAGGTAGAATTAAATACCTGTCGCATGTGTCAGTTATGTTGGGTGGCGGACTACTAGACAGGTTGGGTCAAGTTCAACGAGTGGCCCAAAACACCACTTTACTAACAATCAAGCAGAAAAGGATGAGCTGAAAATTCGCAACTTCGAAACCGTAGCATTGGAAGAGCTTTGATGGACGGGGCAGAATGTGTGGAAGTGCGGGGATCGAGCGACGGCATAAGAGCTGGTCAAAATGCGCCAACGCGTATCAAGTGGCAGGCGATCAGCGAAAGGATTTGTGTAGTGTGGATCAAATCCACAGCATTATCAATGTGCACTGACCTCACGAAGCCGAGAAAGATGCATTTTATGCGCAACTGGAGCATGTCTATGATAGCTATGATGTCATCGGTGTCATAAACATTCTGATAGGCCGGGGCATTGTATAAACCGGTTATCGCACAGGATAGTCTGTAAACCTTATAAACAATGTGCAGAAATTCTCATGATTGATAAGTATATTATGACGAACACCTAAATAGCGAAGCAGTAGACGACAAGAGTATTGCAAGAATCAGCTTGGAGACGCGCGCAGTCGACGACAGATTCCGGATCTACCTAAGATTCATGAAAAAATAGGACGGTTGGATCGCTGGCTGATCAACTGTCATATAAGCAACTCAAACACAGAGTATAGGAATTGACTAGAGCACTCCACTGGGTGCTTTTGAAGATCTGGATGAAGGAGATTTTACCAAAGTATAGGATGTAGGAAGTAGTATGTCCCATCTATAAATCTATGGTGTTAAGTGGGATTTTTGCAACTAATTACCCATTAATCGCAGTACTGAACTACCCTTGTATGCAAAGGTGACGTAAATACCATCGAGTATATTTATCAGGAAATCAATTTTCAAATCTTGCATGGTGCGGGTAAAAGCTTGCTTTCGCCACTTTGCTTTTCGAATTTCAACAAGTTATTTTTTTTTAAATCGTTTGCACTGAAAGATGACATTTGCATACTAGAATAGTAAACGTCATCTACAAGGTGTTCTCCCAAATTCTTTGTTGCCGCCTATCTTCAACCAAGCTATTTGCAATAACACTCTTGAAAACTTTGCTGAAGACACTAAGTCTCGAACTAAATTTGATTGGAATTAGTAATGCATCCAACTGGAAAAATTAATCAACAACATTATGCTACTAAATACTAAACCTCCAAAGGCTGATGGTTTCCAAATTATGGAATCTTGGCGCCATTCAATTCGATACCCAAATGTACACCATAAATAGCGAAAAACGTGAAAAATTTCAATTTTTTTATTATCAATCTTAGCTAGTGGCACTTTATATAAGTGATAACCCAAAAAAAATCAAATGCGCATAAAAACCGATTCTCACCTGTTAGAGACAAGCGAAAAACGCCATTTTTCATCAGTTTCTATATTGGCGTTTTCATTGAGCTCTTTTGCTTGATATTTACATGATTTATCAACTATAGGTTCCTCACTAAAATATTAGTTACAAGATCCCATTCTCACAACTTACAAAAAGTCCCCATAACGTTTAAAACATTAGGTTCTCAACGTAATGAACATATAATAAACTTTCAAAATTATTATTTGAATATTTAATAAACTAATCAGCATCAAACTTTTTTTTTCTTCAATTCAAATATTTTGGTTTGGAAGGGGTTTTAACCCCCAAAACCCCCCCTTGGCTACGCCACTGTGCCTTGGGTTGCATGCACTCGACCAATACGATGAGTCTCGTAGTGCTGGAGGGCGTTCTCCCGCTGGAAAATCGATTTTGGGAACTCTCATATCGATTGCTCATCCGATGCGACATTCTGAACTCGTTGGTGATTGGAAACTTCAAGAGACTCGTTGAGCTTAATTCTCAAACACGATTTATGTCCTTGTACTTCGACTACATGGAACAGCGAATCAATCCTTCTTCGTATAATCCCAACCGCGTCCGTCTCCCTAATATTTCTGATTCTACTGTATTCTTCGACACATCCACGAATGATCGTGGAATCTCGGACCATATACGCCCGTAAGTGATTCCCAATATATTTTATAATACATTCCGATAAGTCGACTGTTACAAAATGTTGTACACTGACGGATCAAATCTCGATGGGTCCACTGGCTTCGGTATCTTCAATAATACTATCACCGCTTCATTCAAGCTCAATGATCCCGCTTTAGTTTACGTCGCAGAGTTAGCTGCAATTCAGTACACCCTTGGGATCATCGACACTCTGCCCACAGATCACTACTTCATTTCGGAAAGCCTCAGCTCTGTCGAGGCTTTTCGTGCGATGAAGCCCAAAAAGCAATTCTCGTATTTTCTGGAGAAGATACGGGAGTCCTTGTATACGTTATCTAAAAAATCTTACCAGATTACCATTGTTTGGGTCCCATCTGATTGCTCTATCCCGGGCAATGGAAAGGCCGACTCTTTAGTAAAGGGGGGCATTAGATGGATACATATACGAAAGACCAATCTGCTTCAACGATTTTTTTAGTATTTGTCATCAAAGGACACTCAACAGTTGGCAAACCTTGTGGAGCAATGGTGAACTTGGACGGTGGCTACATTCCATTATCCCAAAGGTATCAACGAAGTCATGGTTCAGGGGGATTGATGTGGATCGGGATTTCATTCGTGCTATGTCCTGGCTTATGTCCAACCACTACACTTTGGATGCGCATTTGCGGCGTATTGGGCTTGCGGAGAGTAGTCTGTGCGCTTGTGACGAGGGCTATCACGACATCGAGCACGTTGTCTGAGTATGGGCCGGTTATTATGACGCCAGGTCTCAGTTAAAAGATTCCCTCCGAGCCCTAGGTAGACCACCCAATGTTCCAGTTCGGGATGTGCTGGCAAATCGCGATCTTCCCTTTATGTCCCTTATTTATATTTTCATAAAAACGATAAATATGCCAATTTAGCTCCTCTTTTTTATTTCTCGTTTTTAGAAGTTCCCTGTCCTGCCGTGTGGAGCCGATCAGCATCAGAGGGCCATTATGTGACCGCCGTCGCCTTTACCACATAATTTGAGGCAAGAGCGACCCGATTCCGCAGGTCCGATGAATCCCACTCATCAGCCCGGGTCTTGACGTTTGGCATGTCGCCGATCTCCCGTTTGCCTGAAAGTGCCAAGTTTGGTCTTCTTACCTGTCAACATATCCGCCTACTCTCTTCTGTTTCTGATATAACTGCTGCAACATCGATGTTGGAAATAATCCACATTTGCATTCTGTATTCCTAGTTTAAAGATAGCTGTATTTTTGTCATAAAAATATTCTTTTCCCACCTTGTATATCGAACTGCATTCCTAGATTTAAGATAGCTGTTCAATTTCTCATGAAAACCTGTTCCCCTTTCAAATTGTATTCTTAATTTAAAAATAGCTGTAAAAATTTTCGTAAAAAAACTTATGTTCCTTCTTTTGTATATCAAACTAGATTCTTAGTTTTAATATAGCTGCAAAAAAAATCTGAAAACCTATTGTATCCTACTTTTGTATATAGCATTGCATTTCTAGCTTTAAGATTGCTGTAAAAAATCCCCCTTGTTGTAAAAAATATTTCAAATTTGTAACCTTCTAGTTTTAAGATATCCAAAATGTAAAAAAATGAATTTGGCATCGCGAAGCTAACGCATTTTTGCCTAACAAATAAACGAACTGAATTAAAAAAACCTGTTTTAATCCACCTAGTGGTGCTATTGTGCCTTTCTCATTTGTCCAAACTACGATTCCATGGCTGATTATGTTCAATACAATGCTGTAAATGTATATTACCAATTCAGTACGATTTGCACATACATACAATGGATCGACAGCCAAGATCTTGAGATACGATGTGTCGACACTGAAACATCGCTTGAAACTAGCGGCGGATCAAGGAGGAAGCCTAAAATTTTTAACTTGTTAAGAAATTTTAAACTAGTTTTAATTTTAAAGTAGCAACCCTTCATTGCATACTCCTACCTAAGCCTATATAGGTCAAAAAATTTAGGCCGTGATTAGGTTGACGATTTTTATAGTGATTGCATAACATTTCTATATGAGAAAGGCAAAAACAGTTATTTAATTTTGTTATTGAAATTTACGTTGTTTCGTTTATTTCCTAAATCTAGAAACTGGTTTCTCAAAAAAATGGCACAAAGGAGAAGCGCGGACCGTCCAAGATGCAGCTCGGATTGCGGCAAGGAGCATCGACAGTGGATGCAATTCAGACAGTGCTCAAGAGTTCTGAGAAGGTATCTAAACAGAAGTGAAGAGGAGATTGCTGTAGTCACGATAAATGTTAAGAATGCATTTACCAGCGCCAGCTGGGAAGCCATCGCTGCACAGAATGAGGGTTTCCGACTATCTACGCCAGATCCTGAAGAGCTACTTCTAGAGCAGAGAGCTGCTATAAGAGACTAGCGAAGTGCAGAAGGCAATGCGAGTCACAGTGGGCGTTCCTCAAGGCTCCATTCTTGGTCCAACTCTTTGGAACGGGATGTACGATGGGGTCATAATTCTGTGGCTGCCCAGGAAAGTGAAAATCTTGGATTTCGCGGACGACATGTAACTAACGGTGATGGGTGAGACACTTGAAGAAGTGGAGTTGTCGGTGACGGAGACAATAGACGCGATCGAGAGCTGGATGAACGGGATGAAGCTGTAAATAGCTCACCACAAGTTGTTAGTCAGCAACTGCAAAGCGGTACAACAGATGCAGATCACCGTTGAGGGCACGTGATTGCATCGAAGCGTGCACTGCACAGTGGTCCCAAAGAGCAAAAAAGGGGTTTTTAGATTGCATCAAAAATGTTGACTTTAGCAATGTGGTGTCTTCGAGAAAAAACTCCTCTTCTTTCTGTCTTATCGGATTGATGATTAATCTCCCTAATAGTGAGTTACGAAATTTATTTTCTGCAATAATTCAGATAGACAAACACTTACTTCAGTAAACTAGTGGTGAACTCACTGCAAACATTTTACCTGAAGACTTAAACTCTCTAGCTTTTATGCTTTTTGAAATATAGGAGATTATTTGTGAAAGGCCCCTTAAAAGCAGTTTTTTTCAACATAAATTTTCTTCTAGATTTTTTCCACTATATAAATGTTCTAGAACATTGTTTAGGCTGTTAAACTGCATTACTTTGCCAAAGACGGAAACTTGATATCCCTAGTATGTGTGGAGATATTAACGTTTCGTGATTGAAAATAGCTCTTTTTCCAATACCAATACCGATAACTTTTAAACGGGCAAACCACTCGGTAAACAAATTAAAGTGCAAGAAAAACACAACAAATGTTGGAAAAATCAGATCTCCCCAAGGCGGCCCTCTATGGAAATACTCGAGTTAAAGTTTGTCTCATTACGTCATCAAATGCATGTTCCCCTATTTACCATTTTGTTGCACTTGCGCCATTGTTATGAAGTAGGCGCAACGGAATTGTCAGTTTCTAATGTCAGACGTATGTATTAAGTTGTTAAACAACTGTAACTTTCGATTTACTTAAGCCAACAAAAGTAAGAAAGGCTAATTATTGCGACTTTAACCCTTCATTTCAGAGCTAATAGTAATATATAGTAATGTAATTGAACTAATTGTAATATAATGTGATGTAATGGAATGAGACAAACTTCAACTCTAGTATTTCCATATAGGGCCGCCTTGGGGAGATCTGGTTTTTCCAGCATTGGTTGCGCTTTTCTTGCACTGTATTTGTTTATCGAGTGGTTTGTTCGTTGTTGCCCGCTTAAAAGTTATCCGCATTGGAAAAAGAGCTATTTTCAATCAAGAAACGTGAATATCTCCACACATACTAGGGATATCAAGTTACTGTCTTTGGCAAAGTAATGCAGTTTAACAGTTTAAACAATGTTCTAAAACATTTATATAGTGGAAAAAATCTAGAAGAAAACTTATGATTTTGAACTGCTTTTAAGGGGCCTTTCACAAATAAAGCCCTATATCTCAAAGAGCATAAAAGCTAGAGAGTTCTAGTCTTCAGGTAAAATGTTTGCAATGAGTGTCTCCACTAGTTGGCTGAAGTAAGTGTTTATCTATCTGAATAATTGAAGAAAATAAATTTCGTAAATCACTACTAGGGGGAGCAATCTAAAAGCCCCTTTTTTGTTCTTTGGGACCACTGTGCACTGTAGCAATTTTGAGTGATAACCGACGACTGGTTGAGTTTCAACAACAACGTCGACTACGCTTGCGAAAATTCGGCGAGGGCAACAAAAGCAATAGCCAGAATCATGCCAAACGTCGGCTGTCCGAGAAGCAGCACGAGACGTATGCTATCTACTGTTTCGTCATCGATACTTCGATATGAGGTTCCTGCCTGGGGTGCTGCGCTGAAAACCAAGCGGAATCGTGAAAAGCTGAACCGGACATTCCGGCTGATGCCCGTACGAGTCGCGAGTGGTCACAGAACAATATCGTCGGATGTAGTATGCGTTATCGCCGGCATGATCCCGAAAATGCATCACTATGACTGAGGACTAATCCCAAATCTGGCAGCTTGGGTGCATAGGAAACATGGAGATGTGAACTTACATTTGATGCAAATTTTGTACGGGCACGGATGCTTCCGAAAGTACTTGCACCGGTTTAGATATGCTTCGGCACTCCTTTGCCCGGAGTGTGTAAACGTGCAAAGACACAGGAACACGTGGTCTACGTTCGGAGAAGTTTTCGTAGGGTGTGATACTTGACAGTATCGTTGAAGAGATGTGATACCTGGAACGCTGTCAATAGAGTGGTTACGAGTATACTCTCCGAGATGCAGAGGAAGTGGCGAAGGGACCAACAAAGTACGCCTTTGGCTAGAAAGTCGCCGTTAAATCACAAATTGGGATTCGCGAGAAATTCCGCCGCGGGGGAACTATCCGTTGGTGTAGATTAGGTCTCCCGCCGGGGACCAGTTGAGTAGTACGCAACGTAGAACCGGGTTCGCGTCATCTGGGCGCCAGTGATACGGACGTCAGACTTAACCGGAATTGCATGACCGACCTTAACACCCTACCGTATAGCTCGTGAGTGGGTTAGATGCACAGCCGGGGATCAGACCGCGTCGAATAGCCAGCAATGGATCATTGGGGCGCCAGTGAACCGGAAGCTACGCTCCACCCGGAATCGCTGGATGGTCCTTAGCACCTACTGGCTGATCCGTAGAGTAGGCTAGGTCCATCGCTGGAGCTACATCGAGTAGATCGGAACAAAGCGGGGAGCTAATTGACTCACGGAAACGAACATCGGCATCGGGAGAAATCTACCGCTCGGTATCGGGAGAACCTGTCTCGCCTAGGAATTCTCCTTCGGAGTAGGCCAGATCCATCGTTGGGGACTGGACCGAGTAGTTTGCGAACAAGTCGGGGGCTGAACGAGTAAGTGGTGCTGAATGGTACGAAAAGAAAGTTTCGGTGCAGAGTGGCACAAGGGAGCCGAAGGGCTAGGTAAATTAGACACTCTGAAGTTTGCCGCCCAGATTGTCTTCGTAGGGGAAGAGCATAAAGTTTCGACCCACTGCTAGCTTTCCGACTACCATGTAGAAATTGCCAGTCTGTATTGATGGTGAAGAACACACCACCGCCGAGGAGTAGTGCTGTAACCCTACTGAAGGAACTAGCTGCTAAGTAGTGGAATTAGAGTGGGTGTTATGCTCATAAAAACCCCCTCCCCGAAGTAATGCCGTAAGGTAGTGCCGGGGAGGACTCAGGTTTTGGGCAAGAGTAGTGGTTTTTGGCGAGTCGGGTGGCAACACAAACCAGCTCCCTGAGACGTTACAGTTTAATATATTTTTTTCCTGCAGCCTCAGGGCTTTTCTGGAAGTCCTCTAAAAACAAAAACAAAAAAACACACACAGCCGATTGGTATATGAGACTCGGCCAAATAACAAATCTGAATTGAAAATAGGAAAATTTTCTGAACTATATATGAAGATATAATAGCTCATTGAGTTAAAACTATCAACAATAGTCTAGAAATGTCTCACTCATATACATACTAATTTCATAATAAATCCAGTGAAGATAAATTTTCTGTATTGTATTGTGCAGATATTTTTGTTCCTTACATGAGATACTCAACGGTCTTCTAGAAATGTTTCGCTCACATACAAATAATTTAAGGTTATATCATTCATGGTTATTCACGATAGATTTAAATTCTTCCACATAATTGTAATTTTCAGTGTTTTGTAGTACTTTCACCGACTTTTTAGTCGTAGAAAATTCAACTTTGGTCGCATCTAAATGCAGTAGTAGTAATACAGTAGTCTAGATAGTCCAAAAAATAGTAGTTTGCAATATTTTCTAAACTGCTAAGATGTAACGAGATGGAAATTTCGCTTTCGAGGTCTGGTTATTAGAGTGTTGAAATGATGATTGACATGATCCTATATCACGCCTCTTGGTTTAGAACCGAGCATATGAGCATAAGGTATAATGTTTCTTCCTTCGAACCTCTTGCTCTCGTGTACATATTTATTACCATTTATTGCCGCATTTTTCCAGAAGATATTAAACATTAGATAAGAGGCTTCATAACTTTGTCGTAGTCCTTTCTGAGTTTCTAAAGAAGTTGATAGTGTCCCCGATACTCGGACGTAACACATCACTCGATCCATAGTCGATTTGATCAAATATGTCGGTTTAGTTAGAAACCCATATTCGTGTATTAGATCCCATAGGTTATCTCAATCGATTGTATCATAGGCGGCTTTGAAATCTATAAACAGGTGGCACGTTGTAATTGCAACATTTTTGAAAGACTAGTCGAATCGAGAATATTTCGTTTGGTGTGATGCATGCCCCAGTAAAACCTTCTCTGTATTTCCCATTTTCCTCTAGGGGCGGCGGTGAACACTTTGTAGGCGGTATTCAGCAATGTGATTGACCGGTTCTTGCAACAATCCATACTTTATACGAAGAGTATACTGAACGAATTTCAACAACAACGAATTCATCACCCAAAAAGATAAATAAGCTGTAGGGAAACATATATCTGCAAAAACAAACACGGATGTTTAAAAACTACAACCGTTTTCAAAATCTCTCTCGATTTGACAAAAGCCTTTACTAGATCGAACAAACGACTAATGCTACATATGCATACAAAGCTGAAAAATGCGTTCCAAAATGTCATTTTGTGTAAATGTTTGGGAGAAAAATTCTTCATTCAAACATAGAGTGAAGAATTCTTCTCCCAAACATTTACAGAATCACATTTTAGAAAGCATATTTCAGCAGGCAGTCTTGGAAGAACATATAATGGAGAATCGCTAATTTATGTACCTATAATTCTCACAAGTTGACATCATAAGCCTGATAAATATAAGCATTTGAATTGTGCGTTTATTTCCCCGGCAAGCAGTTTATCGTCTATTTATTCTTCATTAGTGGGTGGGTAACCAAATTTTCACCTCTCAAGAACTTGCGAAAATCTACTGACAATGCAGTATGGAAGCTCCACCTCAACAGCATCCCTTATTATTGAACGCCCAGGCATTTTAGTAACTATAATAACATATCGGAAAGAATGAAATATTCAAACCAACAGTCAGACTATAGAAATCATCAATGGGGAAACATGTGGCTGCAACCATGCGGTAGCATGCGGCTAACCGACATTTGTGATTTCTTACCTGTTTCACCATTGTGCTGTTTGATCGGTGTAAAGTCAGACCGGACTAAGTAGTAAAATCTCAAAAGATGAGATGATGAAAGGAATGAATCAAAAATTTCTTCTTCAGCTACATTTCATTTGCGCCAGATTTGAAAAATATTATCATTAGCATGAATTATGGAATAAATCCATTGCGAATAATACCTTAAAGAATGTAAAGATTTAATCTTTGTACACGTTTTCCTCTGTATCAATGTAATATCGCTTAGTCCGGTCTGACACAAAACCGACATCATGCATGCGCGTGCGCTTTGTATTCATTTTCACTGAAGTTAGACTGGACATACGGCATTTGGTAGAAATGCGGCTGCAAATATGGGTATTTCTTCAACTTTACTAAAATATGAATAACTCGTAAACGAAGCATCGTAGCTATATAATGTAAGCGAACGAAAAATTCTACACAAAACAGGCTACAATACTATGCAATAATATGGGGTACTTTTGAATAAAATATCGGAGATATTTTGGTTCGAACTAGAAAATGCTAGCCGTGAGTAATCATCAAAATTTTAAAATTTTAGTTATACCAAAAAATAGCTTAATTCCTTGCGCAACTTTACACGAGAGGGATTGTTGATATCTTTTACGTAAAATTTTTAAAAATTCGAGAAAGCGCCGCAGTCGATCCTGTAACCTTTCGCCTTAAATGGCCGAGGGCAAAATACCATCTGATGTTATCATGGAAGTTCCTGATCCCCTAACACTATCTTTGCTCCCCGTATAAAGCAGCACCCACAAAGTTACTCTGGGCCATGGGTGGTATATTTTCGGACCGGAGAGAAATCGGTTAATATATTAAAACTTTCTCGGGATCTGACTGCTAACCCGGCCGTAACTCAGATAACACGTGTTCGGGCAAACAAGATACGTGTTCTAATGAATGATCTCGGCCAGGCAAACGCGATTGCTTGCTGAGAGCGCTTTTCGCGGGAATTTAAG
This sequence comes from Topomyia yanbarensis, assembly GCF_030247195.1. Taxonomy (NCBI): domain Eukaryota; kingdom Metazoa; phylum Arthropoda; class Insecta; order Diptera; family Culicidae; genus Topomyia; species Topomyia yanbarensis. The sequence goes on from NC_080670.1 coordinate 116,599,065, forward strand.
TCGTACATACCTGCTTTGGCCGTAGAAATCGATGGGGTAGTGTCCGAACCGGGCTTGACTGCTTTAAGGACCCCTCACTTCAACAGATTAAGATCTTGGAATGCAAACAATTGTATACCGCAAACACCGATGGAGGTAACACTACCTACTCTCTTTCAGGCTCGCTTCGGGTGACATTCGCCGGGTCCTCTCTTCCCAACTACATCCTCCTTGACAAGGTTCGCCTACATGTTCGCCTGTTTGTACCGCAAGTCATGAGCTGCAGCAATTGCAATCAGTTGGGCCACACAGCCACATATTGTGGAAATAAGAAATGATGCGGCAAATGCGAGGGGGAGCATGAGGATGACTTTTGCGGCAAAGAAACTGAGAAGTGTATTTGCTGCGGGGGCCATTCGCATGCTCTTAAATCTTGCCCTGTGTACAAGCAGCGCCGGGATAAAATTAAGCGCTCCCTTAAGGAACGTTCGAGGTGCTTTCATGCAGAAATGCTAAAGAATGCTTCGCGATCTGTCCTGTCCGAAAATCCCTTTGCTGATTTGGCTAACGTTGAGCAAGAATCTGATGATCCTCAGGAGGGAACATCTCTCGTTAACCCGGGGGAGTCCAGGAAGAGGAAAAATCTTGCCTCCCCTAGACTACCTCGTAAGGGTCCCAAGATGTGCTCCTCTGAGAGTGCGCCAACAACGTCTAATAATTTCAACGGAAGCGCAGCCCTAATGCCGAAGTAAATTGCTCCAGGACTTGAACATCTTAATTCTAACAAGGAGTATCCACCACTTTCAGAGACACTAGAAACCCCAAGTGTACCCTTTTTCAAACAGACATGATTTTGACAACTTTCAATGTTACTGATCCTCTTAAAAGCATTCTGATACATTTTCTCCCATTTTTGAAGCAGTTGACTGCTAAATGGACCCTCCTTGCAGCGATCGTATCCTACGATGGCTATGTCATCAAACGAGGTAACTGATTCGATCACTGTCCTACAGTGGAATTGCAGAAGTATCCTCCCGAAAATCGATTCCTTCAAATGTTTACTAAACAGTTTAAAATGTGATGTTTCGCATTATGTGAAACTTGGTTAACTTCCGATATAAATACCAACTTCCACGACTTTAATATAATTCGTCTGGATCGAGAAAACCCTTACGGAGGAGTACTTTTGGGGATTAAAAAGCGCTATTCTTTCAACCGAATTAACCTCCCTTCGACACCAGGCATTGAAATTGTCGCTTGTCAAGTTCTAATCAAAGGCAAAGACCTTTGCATTGCTTCCATCTACATTCCTCCTAGAGCCTCGGTAGGGCACCGAACGCTTTGTAATATCACGGAATCCTTACCGGCACCGTGGCTAGTTCTAGGAGACTTTAACTCGCACGGTACGGTATGGGGTTGTCTTCACGATGATAATAGATCAACATTAATCCAAGATCTTTGCTACAATTTCAACATGACCATCTTAAACACGGGAGAAATGAAGCGGATTCCACACCACCAGTATGCGCGAGCGCGTTGGATTTGTCGCTATTCTCGACATCGCTACAGTTAGATTGCATGTGGAAGGTAGTCTCTAATCCCCACGGTAGCGATCATTTGCCTATCGTAATTCCAATTGCTAATGGTTCAAGACCATCGGAAACAATCAATGTCTCGTGTGACCTCGCACGGAAAATTCATTGGAAGAGTTACGCGACCGCGATATCCGTTAAAATCAAATCCACTCAAGAGCTTCCTCCGGAGGAAGAGTACAGGTTTTTGGCTGGCTTGATTCTCGACAGTGCAAATCAAGCTCAGACTAAACCAGTACCTAGCGCGAATACCCATGGACGATCTCCCACCCTGTGGTGGGATAAAGAGTGCTCAGAGCTGTACGCGGAGAAATCCACTGCATATACGGCCTTCCGGGAAGACGGGTTACCCGCTAGCTATCAACAGTACGCGTCGTTAGAAAGGCGAATGAAGAGTCTAATGAAAGCCAAAAAACGCAGTTATTAGCGTCGGTTCGCCGACGGGTCAACGAGAGTAACAGCGATGAGCACGCTTTGGGGTACGGCTCGACGTATGCGTAACCGAAACAGTACCAACGAGAACCGCTGGATATTGCAACCGATTGCAATGCTGTCCTGTATTTGGAAGTTGTTCGAGAAAATGATCTTGTTTCGCCTCGATAATTGGGTTGAAGCAAATGGCTTACTGTCAGACAGAGCTGGACAATATCAGTTCAGTTGTATCAGAACACGTGAAATTGATAGGTGAACAAACTGAACCATCACTCATTTTACTGAAATTTCAGTTGAATGCATCAGTCACTGACATTAACTGCCGTTCGACATTGATCCTATGTTTGTCTGACAATGCTCTGATGTTTGTCCGACATAAGTCCAATATTGGTCCGATATCGGTCTGACATTGGTCCGACACGACCCAATATCGGCCCGACGTTAGTCTGACATCGGCCCGATGTCAGTCCAGCACTGCCCGATGTTGGTCCGACGTTGGTCCAACCTTGGTTTAACATTCCATCTTATATCCACCATCATAGTTTTCCAATTGTCTTGCTTGCTCACTATCATTCAGTAAGTGAAATGATATTAGTGTTGAATTGATATTCGTCCGAAAAGGTGATAGCTCAAAACGGAAGGATATCAGCTATCAACTGATTTCACTGAAATTGTTCAGCTCTGCTGTCAGATACACAATTTGGCTTCCGTAAATGCAAAGGGACGAACGATTGCTTTGCGTTGCTTTCTACAGAAACCCAAATGGCCTATGCTAGCAAAGAGCAGATGGCATCAGTCTTCTTGGATATTAAGGGGGCTTTTGACTCAGTTTCTATCTGTCAGAGAAGCTGCACCTGCATGGTCTTTCACCAATTTTAAATAACTTTTTGCTAAACCTGTTGTCTGCAAACCACATGCACTTTTCGCATGGCGATTTAACAACATTGCGATTTGGCTACATGGGTCTTTCCCAGGGCTCATGTCTAAGTCTCCTACTCCACAATTTTTACGTGAATGACCTTGACGAATGTCTGGCCAATTCTTGCACGCTAAGGCAACTTGCAGACGACGAAGTGGTCTCTGCTACAGGGTAGCATTTGAGCCGATTTGCAAGGACCATTGCAAGATACTTTGGACAATTTGTCTGCTTGGGCTCTCCAGCTGGGTATCGAGTTCTCCACGTAGAAAACTGAATTTCTTTTCTAGGAAGCGTGAGCCGGCGCAACTCCAGCTTTTATTAATGGGTGTAACGATCAATCAGGTCTTCAAATTCAATTATCTCGGGGACTTCGAGAGGCTCATCGAGCTTAATTCTCAAACCCGATTTATGTCCTTGTACTTCGACTACATGGCATATAGCATCTATCTTTCTTCGTACAATCCCAAGCGTGTCCGTTTCCTAGATACTTCTGATTCTACTGTATTCTTCGACACATCCATTAAGGAAGAGATTCGTGAAATCCCGGATCATATACGCCCGCAAGTGATCCCCAATATATTTTATGATAAAGTCGAGAAGTCGACTGTGACAAAATGTTCTACACTCACGGATCAAATCTCGATGGGTCCACTGGCTTCGGTATCTTCAATAATACTATCAGTTTGCGTCGCAGAATTAGCTGCTATTGGCATCATCGAGACTCTGCCCACTGATCACTACTTCATCATTTCGGACAGCCTCAGCTCTATCGAGGCTCTTCGTGCAGTGAAGCCTAAAAAGCAATTCCCGTATTTTCTGGGGAAGAAAATAGCCCAGCAGTGGTAGAAAATAGCCCAACGCGCTGGACGGGCCCCTATCCGCGATGCGTAAAGTGGTGGAGCAGCTCGATACTATAATCGAGTTCACTAACGCGAAGCAAAATATCAGCAAGGAGCTAAAACAGAGCCTGCTGGTGCTCCGGAAGGCTGTTCGTTTCGCAAGACAGGAACAGCAGGCTTACGCCAAGAGGGTGAAATGTCGGGAGAAGTCCGACAGAGGAACCCAGACAGCGGCCTCCAAGAGGGAGGGAAGAGAGAAGGCGGACATAGGTACCAGAAAGGGGCCTTCCCCTTCCCCTTCTATGGATCAGTCATGTCGCTCGAAGCGGCGGCTGAGTTCCCCTCGAAGGGCAAAGGCAAGGGCAAGACGGCGTCGAACGCGAAGCGCCCTAGGAAGTCACCAGGCGAGGGATCAAAAATCAACACCACACGGCGTGTAACCGTCAAGGCCAAACGCCGTTTGGTCGAGGTAAACCGGGGCGAGAATGACTCCGCCGGGCAGAGAGAAGGTACCAGCAACTCGGTAAAACCGGGGCAGGGGGCGTAAATTCCTGGACGCTGGTCACCAAGAAGAAGCCGACACCGACACCGGATGCACCGTGGCCCGCGAAGAAGGCCAAGGACAGAAGCAAGGCCTTGTGGTTAAAAACCGACAAGGACAAATATGCCGACGTCCTAAAGTCGATGAGGGCGACCGAAAGCCTCTCGGCCCTCGGGCAAGACGTGCGCAGCGTGAGACGCACCAACACAGGCGAAATGCTTTTGGTGCTGAAGCGAGGCGCACAATCTAGTGCGGTATACAAGGCCTTGGCCCAAGAGGTCCTGGGTGAAGGCGCCCAAGTGAGGTCGTTAGGGGTGGAAATGACTCTCCAGTGTAAACAACGACGTCTCAGCTGCCGTAACAGAACAATGCGACGTGACAATCGAGCGGGCCTCTGTGCGCTTGAGAGGGGGACCCTCCGGCACCCAAGTAGCCTACCTCAGGCTACTGAAAGCAGATGCCAAAAAGGTTACCGTGAAAGGTAAACTGAAGATCGGCTGGTCAGTATTCCAATTTGCATACCCCAGCCGACTTCAGTGGATAGGTGCTATCGGTGCCTTGAGTCCGGCCATAAATCGTACGATTGTAAGGGTACAGAGAGGAGCAAACTATGTCGTCTCTGCGGCGAGGAGGGGCATAAGGAGCGGGGCTGCACTAAGGCGCATAAATGCCTTATCTGCACCGCTAAAAAGCAAGCCCGTAATCATGCTATGGGCGGACCTTCGTTTCCCATCGGTGAGGCAAATAAGAAGAAGCCGTGAACGTCATACAGCTAAATCTTAACCATTGTGCAGCTGCCCAACAGCTGCTGTGGCAGTCGGTCTCGGAGTCGAGGACAGATGTCGCCCTCCTATCAGACCCGTACCGCATCCCTGCCGGCAACGGCAATTGGGTGTCGGACGGGCCTGGGATGGTGGCAATCTGTACAACGGGACGGTACCCGGTTCAAGAGGTAATACACTCCTCCGCCGAGGATATTGCGGTAGCCAAGATCAATGGTGTGTTCTATTGCAGCTGCTACGCTCCACCAAGGTGGCCCATAGAACAGTTCAACCAGATGATCGATAGCCTCTCGTCAGATCTAGTGGGTCGGAAACCCGTAGTTAAAGCGGGAGACTTTAACGCTTGGGCAATAGAGTGGGGCAGCCGCTGCACAAATAGCAGGGGCCAAGCGCTAATGGAGGCGCTTGCGAAACTCGATACTGTGCTAGCTAACAATGGCTCCGCTAGCACATTCCGTAGAAACGGGGTGGAGGCATGGATTGACGTAACATTTGCCAGCCCGAGTCTGGCTCCAGGCATGAAATGGAGAGTAGACGAAGGCTACACCCATAGCGATCATTTAGCAATCCGCTTTAGGATCAACTATGGTGTGCAGCATCCGAGGGCGGGAGATCCCTGTCAGGCACGCGGGCGGGAGTCCAATCACTTCGACAGCGAAGCTTTCACCGCGGCCCTGGGACTGGAGGCCAACACCGACAGTCTAAGCGGGGATGCGCTGGTAGCTATTCTATCACGCGCGTGCGACGCCACTATGCCGAGAAAAACACTGCCAAGAAACGGCAGATACCCGGTATACTGGTGGAGTGCCGAGATTGCAGCTCTACGGTCAGCCTGCCTCAGAGCTAGACGTAGGATGCAAAGAACCCGCACCGAGGATGCAAGACAGAACCGCCGTGAAGTGTTTCGAGCTGCGAAATTGGCCAATAACAAGGCTATTAAAAGCAGCAAGAGATCGTGTTTCGACAACCTGTGTGAGATTTCCAACGCGAATCCGTGGGGTGACGCCTACAGAATCGTGATGGCCAAGACCAAAGGGGGCTCTTCACCCCCAGAACGGTCTCCGGACCGGTTAACGACGATTATCGAAGTACTCTTCCCGTCTCGAGCCACAAGCCCCTGGCCACCTGCAATACGAGACAGTGCGGGCACGGCCGAAATGATGGCTCCGGTGACGAATGAAGAATTACTCGCAGTGGCTAATTCCCTAGCAATGAACAAAGCTCCAGAACCGGATGGAGTTCCAAACAGCGCTCTCAAGGCAGTGATCATAGCGAACCCGAACATGTTCAAGCCAGCTATGCAGAGATGCCTTAACGAGTGCCGTTTCCCCGATAGATGGAAAAGGCAGAAATTGGTGTTGTTGCCGAAGCCCGGGAAGCCGCCAGGCGACCCATCGGCGTACAGACCAATCTGTCTGATCGACACGCCTGGCAAATTTCTCGAGAGGATCATCCTCAACAGGCTAACCCCGTACGCAGAAGGTGCGGACGGCCTGTCAAGCAATCAGTTTGGCTTTCGGAAGGGTGAGTCCACAGTGGACGCTATCAACTCAGTGATAAAGACTGCCGAGATAGCGATCCAACGAAAAAGGCGAGGCATTCGATACTGTGCGTTACTTGACGTGAAGAACGCATTCAACAGCGCAAGCTGGGATGCCATCGCGCTCTCGTTACACCGGCTTAGCCTACTGGTGGGTCTGTACCGGATCCTGCAAAGCTACTTCCAGAACCGCGTACTACTATACGAGATCGATGCCGGTCAGAAAAGGGTTCCGATTACCACCGGAGTCCCGCAGGGCTCGATCCTAGGCCCGGTGCTATGGAACCTCATGTATGACGGGGTTCTGAGACTGAAGTTCCCTCCTGGGGTCAAGATCGTCGGCTTTGCCGACGACGTAACCTTGGTGGTCTAAGGGGAGTCAATCCCTGATGTAGAACTAACCCCAGAACACGCGATCAACACGGTGGAGGAATGGATGAGCGCGAGAGGCCTGGAGCTCGCTCATCATAATACGGAGGTAGTTATCGTCAACAACCGCAAGTCGGCACAACATGCAGTTATACATGTGGGAGCGGAGTCTGAAGTCTCTCGGAGTCATTATAGACGACACCGAGATGACCTTCGGCGGCTACGTCGACTACACATGCAAGAGAACGTCGACTGCTGTTGCGGCGTAGACGTAGGTTACTGGCAGGCGTTGCCGTATCTATCCTCAGGTACGGCGGCCCGTCATGATCAAGAGCACTGAGGGTAACCAGTTACCTACAGAAACTGGAGAGCACCTACCGCGTGATGTGCCTCAGAGTGATATCTGCCTACCGCACACGATGCATCCTGCGTGATAGCGAGCATGATGCCAGTCGGGCTGGTCATTCGGGAAGATGAGGAGTGCTTCGAGCTACGTGGAAATAGAAGAACCCGGGAGCGCACCAGGGTGACTTCGGTCGCCAGATGGCAGCGTGAGTGGGATAACTTCTCGAAAGGTAGGTGGACCCACCGGCTGATACCTAGCATATCGAGCTGGGTGGGAAGACCCCATGGGGAAGTTCACTTCCACCTGACACAATTCCTGTCAGGCCATGGCTGTTTCCGACAGTACCTCCACAGGTTCGGGCACGCGGAGGTCCCAGCCTGCCCTGACTGCCCAGATGTAGACGAAACTGCCGAACACATACTGTTCGTATGTCCTCGTTTCGACGTCGAAAGAAGAGCAATGCTTGACGTCTGTGGCTGGGACACAACACCTGATACCCTTATTCAGCGGATGTGTCAAGCGGTGGAGAAGTGGAATGCAGTCTCGACTGCAACCACCAAGATTGCCTGTAGGCTACAGGTAATTTGGCGCACCGAGCAACAGACGACGGGCACGACTACCTAGTGATTGGTTAGTTGAAGCGAAAAAGGCTTAGCGCCGAAAAGTGAGTGAATGGTCTGTTCATGTTGAGGCAGGTTTGGCGCAGCGACTGGCAACCGCGTAAGGGGTAAACCCAGACACCCCGAAGCAAGGCAGAAGAGCGAGTGTATAGGCGTATATGTGGACTGCCTCATGCCAAGATGGGAAGGTCGTAGCGTAGTATGTTGGGACTTAGCTATCGATGCCTCGTGGCGTGGCAGAGGAGTGAAAGGGTGAACATCCAAGTCAGTCTCACACGGTATGATAAGGGTGAGCACAAAAGTCAGCCTCACATGGTATGGTAGAGGTAAGCACAAAAATCAGCCTCACAAGGTATGAAAACGGTGAGCACCTAAGTAAGCCTCACATGGTATGTCAGAAGTGGGGCCCAAGAAAAATGTCCCAAATGAGATGCCAGGGGGAGCGACAGGGGTATAATAGAGTGGTACAATCGAGAGTGAACCAGGTGATAGGGTGAGCATCCAAGTCAGCCTCACATGGTATGTTAGAGGCGAGCACAAAAGTAAGCTTAGCAAGGAATGAAAAAGGTGAGCACACAAGTCAGCCTCGCAAGGAACGGAAAAGGTGAGCACAAAAGTCAGCCTCATTTGGAGTGTTAGAGAGTGAATCAAGGTGTGATAGAGAGCACCCAAGTAAGCCTCATACAGGACGTATGAATGCGTGAGCGAGAGTGAATGAGTACATCAAGTACAGCCATCCCCGCAGAAGTAATACCGAGAGGTAGTTCCTGGGGGGAACGATGGCGGAGTCCAATGGAGTTTAGTCGGTATTAATGGCAGTGTCACCATTCGAGCCCGACTAGCCCCCAGTACACCCCGTGTGGTAGCTTGGCACCTACTAATAGCACATGTACAGGGGTAGTACGTAAACGTCTTCTCCATTGTAAAAAAACACATACATACACACGCACAGACATTTACCGAACTCAACGAACTGAATCGAATGGTATATGTCACTCCGCCCCCCGGGTCTCCGTTAAAAAGTCGGTTTTCAGAGCAATTGCAATACCTTTCTATTGAGAAAGGCAAAAATGTTCCTCTCAATATTAAAAAATATTTGTGCATTGTAACCTTTTAGTTTTAATATAGTTAAAGAATTTGGCATCGCCAAGCTAACGCATTTGTGCCTATTAAATAAACGAACTCAATAAAAAAGAGTGGAATGACTGATCATGAAATAAGCGGTTGTTCAAATGTATAGCCGACTTTTAAACACCAATATAATGAAAAAGGTTTTCCGACAAAGAATCTCTTGTAGTATACAGCTCTCTTTGTAAGCTACCAGAGAAACCAAAAACCGAATAAACATATCAATCAAGTACAGCACATTCTTATTACAAAATACCAAACCTAACTTACCAACCGAAACAGGGCAATGACCATATTAACATGCAGTAAATATGTCATCGCAAACCCGTACTCGATGCAATTAGTTTACATACGCTTTACTATCTCCCAGCGCTTGGCTCCCTTCCCGACCAAACGCAATAAATAAGACAGTGCACATGCAATCTCAGGTTACAGGTTTTCCCACTTTACACCGGTGCACAGCGACGCAACCTAAAAAGAATCAATAAAATCAATATTGCAGGATAAGCAAGTTTGGTCCTCGCTTAATTTCATGTCTCTTTTTAGGGAAGATAGTAATTGTCAGCTAGCATTTGACTTTTTTGACGTGTAGGACACCAACACAGTTGTAATGTGTATAGACAACACACAGATAACGCGATGTTTACGTTTAGCCACCTGATTTAACCTCATTTGGCAAAAATTCCACCCGACTTAACCTCAATCTCGCACTAATACAACTGCACATGGATTAGTCATTAGAACCCGAAAATATAGTTACTATATTCATAGTTAAGCTAAGTATGCACCTCTTGCGAAATGAAATTTCCTATACAAAACCTATGCATAAAAAACGTAGCGAAAAAAATTTTCGTTTCCATTTCGTAAGCGGTACGCAGCTCTCGCGAAAACGATAATGAAAAATAAAGTTAGCTGAGACACGGTTCGACAAACGATAAGTTTCATAATACTTCCGCGAGATAGCGCTGCTTTCTATGCGCTGTCACCAAGGCAAACTTTTTCCTTGCGAAATAATGGTCAGCGGTATTATTTCGCACGGAGGCTCGCGAAATTTTGACAGGTTGCAATGAAGAAATATAAAAAAACACAAGATTGGTAATTTTTAATGTAGAATACATTTAAGCTTTCAATATAGGGGTCCCGTTTCAAAATATCGGCTGCGGCGCCGCGTTAGATTTTGAACGTTAATAACTTTTATCATACTTAACAGAATGATTTGATTTTTAAGCCAATTTGTTGAAAATATGTTCCTCTATGCTGTATTAAAATTTGAAGTATGTATAACATGCACTAATAACAAAAAATTGTGTTTTGAAAAATCTTTCGAAAACGACTCGGAAAAGTGAAAATTTTCAGCCCATCCCGCACAGAGTCGTCACTATGGTGGACCAACCAAACAATAAAATAATGAAAAGTTTATATATAGGTCCACTTCATGTTTGTTCGTATGATTATTCGCATTGGGTTGCTTGACGAGAGCAGTTGGTGGGGGAAAGACGGCATATTCCTTTGGTTAGGCCATTAGAAGCCGGACGGAAAGGAAAGGCTCATGCACGGCACGAGAACGAGCGAGAAAGCGATAGTAGTGCATATTAGCGCGATTATATAAATATCTGTCGGTCGGTTTTTCTCATTATTCGTATTCGTTCAAGCACTAGCAAGCAGCCAGTCCACCGAAGGAAAGCAGTTGGCGATGACGACGGTCGGAAAAGTGCCCCAGCTACTGGTGACTCATCGCAACCCGATCACTAACTGTCGCCCTGCAAGAATTTCGTCCCAACTAAAGGGCAACAGAGCAACTAATCTGTAGGCTTTCGTTCCAGCGTCTGGGTCGTGAGATTGTGCAGGACTGCACAGTCGAGCTACGCTTACAAAACTCAGTCGTAATGATGCCCCGAGAAACGATGCCTACTTGGTCGGTTTGTTCGAAAATGCAAAATAGTGCGCCAAGCGCATAACTTTCAGGCCAAATACATTAAAATGGCTCACCGTGTCCGCGGGGAGTGCGTCTGAATTATGCTCCCGCAATAAAACAATAGACGGTTCTTTACAGGACCAATTAATTGTGTTCTAATAAAATTTAAACTGAAATTTACATTTTATGGTGTATAACAAATAATTTTCAGAAAGCTATATAAGAAATACGATGTGTGGAAAGAAAGAAAGAGAATTTAAATTATCCTCTCTCGCTCGTTTCGTGCACTGCTTTTCCATTCCTTTCTGCTGCTAATACCATCATAACCAAAACGAATGTGCGTACTCTCCCACCATCCCATGGCCAGTGTTGTCACAATTGCATGTCGCTATTACAATAGACCTTTCTCGTCCGACCTAACCCCCTTTTTTCTTATTTTTATTCAAAAGACTACACATTTTTAAGAATATTGCCGTTGAAATGAGACTATTTGGAGCTATCGTGATTTTTTAATGATTGTTTTAAATTTGAAAAATGCAAGAATGTTGAGTATTTTTTCCACCTTTGCAAGAATGGTGGGACTGAAAATGTGTGTTTGGGCAACACTGTTTTGAATATTTTTGTTTGAGTTCCTGGCAACGCGGCAAATGAAGTGGTGAGTCGCGGTACAAACTTCATTGGTTAAGTAAACAAACTAAAGTGAACCTCTCGGTGGAGAACATTGCATGATAATGTTTAACCTCACTTTTTTGACAGTTCAGAGAGATTGTTTACATAGGGTTACCAACCGTCCTTATTTTAAAGGACATGTCCTTATTTTCGAGGTTTTTTGAAAGCGTCCTTATTTTACTTCAAATGTCCTTATTTTTAGTCTCAAACCTTGGCATATACAGAGTGGTTCAACATGATGGTTTTAACAAGGCATGTCATTTTATTGTAGTTTAGTATTGTTTGCCACCACAGTATGCTCACGATTTTCAAATTATTCAACTATATTTCGAAAACCAGCGATCTGTGAGAAATGTGTTTCGTGCACTCCGTCCATAACATGGTCGATATAATCGGCCAACTGACTCCACTATTCACCATACAATCAAAGAGTGAAAGTTGCAGTTCTCGTTATTGGATGGTTAGCGAACAAATCGACCACATCCCGAGGGGCGACTCACACTAGTATTTTCGGTTCAGGCTAACGTATTGAGAGACGTATTTGTGTATTTTTCACGAAATGACACGTATTTTGTGTATTGATGAGTATTGGTTATTTCTTTCATAATTCTTACGTATTAGCGCATTAAAAACGTATTTGTGTATTGTTCACGAAATGCAATGTATTATGCGTATTGGTGAATTATTTCATAATTCTTATGGATTAGTGTACTTAAACGTACAATTGTATGCACGCATTGTATTTTTGTTGAATAATCAATTGAAACCGAATGTTACTGAATTTTGACGTTTAAATGTTATTGTAGAATGCAAGTAGAATAATTTCATAAACGCAAATAATAAAATTAGTACAAATGGAATTACTAGTGATTTTTCAAGATTAACGAACAATTAAGCATTATGCCAAATTTTATTATTTAGAGAATTAGAATTTCTAATTAGGCTTACCCAATGGTAATTTTTGAGCAACGCGGTATTATATTTAATCACTGCAGTATTATCTAAATTTATTTCAAAAATTGAGATGCATCTCAGTAAAATTGAGATGCTCCTAAGTAAAATCAGCCGAAATTCCTACTGGTTGTACTAGACTCGGTTGCGTCACTAGAGCCTGAATTCTGGCAGAATCCAGCCGGAATTCCAACTGGACTTAGAGTTATGGCTGAACTCATTCCTGCAAGTTCATCGGAAGCGACTCGTAATTCGGATTCTTGTGTTTTGTATTATTTTTTATTATTTTAATTATAGAGGTTTTAACCTTAGGGTCATTCGCCTCTTTTCTGGTTAGAGTAATTTCTTGTGGAAAAATCTCTAACCCTATGTGCGGGGTTGGGAATCGCACCCAGGTGAGCTGCGTACAATCTTGTGTTTTGCATTCTCAATTCATCGAGCGTTGGTTTCGATTCTATTCCCCCAACGAGTGTTGATTTATAATGTAACCTGTATCTAAACAAAATGATCCATCGCAATGTAAACTTCGAACTTGCAAGATTTTAGAGCTTCACTATTTAGGGTAAACATTAAACATTGTTCATGTCGTTAAAATGAGCGAATTCTTGATCAAAAATTTCCTACTGATGCTGGTAGGAAGTTTCGGATTTATTTATGTTCACGTCCCCTGGGAGTATTTTCAAATGTACGGGATGTTTATTTCCATTAAAGATTATGGGATTGTTCCTCTGAATCAAACTAACAAGAATTCTGATTGATTTCTGCCTACTTGTCATTCTAATGATTCACCGATTCTGAGTCCGTTTGCTGGGAGTCCCAATTCCGAGAAAAGTAAACAATCTAGCTTGAAAAAAACATACGCTATGTCATAATAAGAAATATACTGAATTAGTTTCATTTGGTATGAAATTAATGTAATATTTGTATGGCTTGTATCAACAGTGTATTACTTGACGAATTGGATTGTTATCGACGCATTGAAAAACATTTCCGGTAATAACGTATTTTTGTGTATTAGTGTATTTTCGACGTATTAAATGTATTAAGGTGTATTGAAGCATTTCTCGTGTATTTTTTCAATTGGGTATTTTCAATTCACTTTGAATGGGGAATGAATTCCCCTCGCCACATCCAGCACGCATTGAAGAAAACATTGACATTCCCATTGGAAACCAACTTTACTCGACTAATTAGCCAGATACCACTTGAAATACTCGAATCCATCATCAAGAATTGGACCAATCGAAAGGATTACCTCAAGCGCCAACATGGTCAACGTTTAAAAGAAATTGTTTTCAAACAATAAATGGCAAAAAATGTTCTTTCGATTGACAAATAAACATTTCGCGATTTACTCCATGTTTAAAATTTTTGCGAGATCAAAAAAACGTCATGATGCCAAACGATGAATCACCCTGTATTAAATTATTCAGATCAACTTTATTCCAACACGGTAAATTGGATATACCTAGAAAATTGGTAGTGGCGTAGTACCCATAAAATGGATACAAATTACCTACGAATAGGTTCCAATCCCTATTACATTTATCTACTTTTATGTAACATCCGATAGATTTGATAACCAATTACCAAATTTTAGGTGGATTCAAGTTACCTACTGCTGAGTATGTTCAGTTTTGTGGAATTTAGGTACAATTTACCTACACGTCCAGAAAAGTGCTCGAACTTAGAAGTGGGTATATTCACTCTATCTAAATTAGGTAATTACGAGTCTATTACAACTACCTTATACATGAAAAAGAATACATAGTATAGAAATTTCCATCTATTAGTTGGTAAATCATACCTTCTGTTTGGGTACAGCGCTAGTACCAATTCTCTAGGTACATTCAGTTTACTGTGAAGAGAATCAATTTCAATTGTCATTTTCAAATACTTCCAGCGATTGTTTTTGTTAATGCATACTCTCGGCGACTCATTCCAACCAAAAGTTCTTTTACTCAGAAGTAACCAAAATTTGTTGGATAACTCGATATAGCCAAAGATATTATCTTCGTTCAATATTGGCACAACACCATTCCAATTTGTCTCGATCAAGATTCAATTTCCCAGTTCAACTGCGGGAACATAAGCCAGCATCCCGACTTTTTCAGAATTCTGGCTCAAGTGACAACTGATTCAGGCTCCAATTCCGAATAGATTTGGCAGGGATGTCCTTAATTTGCTCTCAGTCCATTTGGTAACCCTAGTTTACATGGTCTTGGAATTTTTGTTGATTCGATCATAGTATGAGAAACTTGGTTTGGTTCGCTGCCAAATGTTAACACTTTCCAAACAAGGTCGCTCAGCTGTAACTTTTTATTTGATGTCGGCATCATACATTGTTCCGTTAAATTTAACATTTTTACTTTTCTTGTACATGATTCATTGTAGAAGTAAGGAATTTCTAGCCAAACATTTGATAAAGGCCCACTGCCAAATGCAAACAAATCGAATTTTCATGTTCTCTATTAAAATCCTGGGACAAAACCTGTGGATATATGTTTTCTTTTTCTTTTTTTCTGTTCATTTGATCTCTTGTCTTGCATAGCCACTCTTTCTTCCTCACATATTTTAAATGGACTGGCTACATTTGACAGTTCGCCCTGACTGCATTTGACGGTTCTCTTTGACTGCATTTGACAGCTCCTCCAGGCTGCAATTGACATTAGGTTTTTTCGTATCCACACGTCACGTCCCAGTTAAAAACTATCTATCTGGCCATGTGCATAAACATAACGCAAAAATGGATTATGAAGAATTTTGTTAATGATTTTATAACAAATTATAGAAGGGCCCGGCTGATATAAAAGTCCTAACTAGCAATACGCTTATTATAAAATGATTATAAAGGATTATTGTAACTGATTCCAAAAGGATTATAAAGGCAGTGAAATACGTACTCAATGAATTAAGGGGAGTGTCTGATGTAAACAATATGCGCAATCAAACTAAATAAAACAGTATTAAATTTTTAAATAGAATTATAATGAATTCGACCAAAACTTCTTTTGCCTTTTTCTCAAGGTTTACGTTTGGCAGTTAGACCCTTTTCAAAAGTTTCAAATGTTTGGGTAAAATTTAGATTATTTTATCGTTGTTGCGATCAATTTCATTTGGTTTGTTTTGTTCACAATATTAGTCGCAGAGCATTTTGGTGACCTATGGCAATTGATGACCTTTACACCCCATACTAGGTCCGCTCCTGTTGCAGCTGTTTTGCCCCGTCCGACACCGAGTCAACCGATGTCCAGCCCGCGCCGCACTCGTCTGTCGCTATGCCAATGGCAGGGACTTGGATTAAAGGTTAAAAGGTCAGCTACGGCTGGTGGTGTTGCTGCAATCGGTTTGCCTTCGGCCACGTTGGACATTCGGCTAACGGGAATATTCAGCGATTCCGATTCGAAGGAAGCTGCGCCAGTTGCAGACTGCTTCGGTTCAGCAATACGCTCCGGTATCGGACGAAGCTAACACTCCGGCAGGACGAAGGTTTCAATGAGGGGCTCAGGCATAAGTAGCAGAGTCCTTGCACTTACTGCTTGTCGAGTGAACAATTCCGACGAAACCACAGCCACTCTCGCCAAGTTTGATCACCGTTATAAGTGCGACGTCAGCGGTATAGTGCCAGGAATAATCGAGAAGAGTGCCAGGACTAACTTGCCAAGAGCTACAAGATTAAATAGCAGAGCGTTTTTAAAGTGGCCGTAGTATAACGTAGAGGCTTTAGGCAGATGATTTATTCGGCAGAATAAGATAGCAAAATTATCCAAAACATAAGAGCTGGCTGCCGAAATGAATCCACACACATCATCACCTACAGAGGCAAGCAATATTGGAACGCAGAGAAATTCCTCACAATGAATTGACCTCGTTAGATGAAATTCCAGGATGTACAATTTTCATAGCATAATTTAATCGACCGAAATTGTAGTCCTCAGCCTAGAGAGAGACTGATAGGGTAGCAGCAGCTAGGAATTTTCTTTCGAAAGCTAGCAGTGGTTTCGCGTATCCTGCGCTAAGTAGAGAGCGTTAAGACAGATCTCCGAAGCATGTCAAGTGCTACCAGATGAGAAAAAATGTCGCATCTATGACCAGTACGACAAGGACGGTCTGCTGACCAACGGTTCCGTCCGGTACCACCATAACACACGGCACCGGCGACACATATATTCACAACATACTAATTACTTATCCTTCCGAAAAAGTAAATAAATTGACTATGAAATTTATCATTCGCTGCCTAGTTATTTCCTGCCAATTTGAACAAGACAGCAGATAGCTTTATTGCGGTGCCAAAATGATGGCAACTCGGGATATAATATAAATTTACATATAATTTCTCCTCCCTGATATTCTATCAGAATGTTTAATGCTCTGCATTATTATCACTCCAATCAAATCCTTCTTACTCCTTATCGTCAGTGCCGAGCGCTATTTTGCATTTGCCGGCTAAATCAACGACAATGCGATAATCGACCATACTTTTGCTGTAATGGAACTTGAACACGAATAATAAATAATTGTTCCATTCGAAAGCGATAACCTTGTTGTCCTCATGTTTGCAGCTATCATACGCTGGTAGGCATTCTGACCAATGGAAGCGTTCTTCGATATGGGCATTGAACGATCAAAATCATTTCAACAACTTATCATCGACCGAATTCGTTACCTATACAGTTCAGGTAAACTTCATCTAAAAATGAATAATCAATCGGATCATCTTGTTAGGAATTAACCCACGAGCAAATAAACAAATGTGTACAAATGTGATAAGGATTCATCATCCAGAAAGCAATCGTTTTATAGCCCAATGCTTGATCTTGCGATTCAGCATATGCCACCGGGTTTTACATCCAGCGCCGATTGGTCAATGTATGAACTAGGTTACCATTGTTCCAACCCTCATCCCTCTTGAGTTGATATTCTTTCAAAGAGCATCGAAAGTATTCAAGTAATGTAAATTTTAAAAGTCCGTGTAAACAAGTCTTAGGTAAACAAGCACACCGAAACTGTCAAAAAAGTGAGGTTATATATTTTCATACAATGCTCTATATTTTTGACAGGTATATGAATGAATCATTTCAGCATCAGTGATGCCAGGTCTATTTAAACAATAGCCTGCAGTAAAAATATAAAAGTCTGCAGATTGCTACAAAAATGTTCAATAAATGCGACGTAGAAATGTGGTATGTATATAATTTAAATGATCAAAAATGTTGAAGGCTGGTGTATAAATTGGCTGGCATAGGCTTTTTTCTGCTAAATATTTGTAATCTGCAAAAGATCTGCAGTAAAAATGCAAAAGTTAGAGGTACCAAATCATCGTGACAATAGGCAGTAACGAATTGGGGATAAAAAAGGAAGCATCCTATCATATAAAATTTTTTGACGAGAAAGGTCTATTTAAATTATTTTATTGATCCTCTCTAATATTGATAAAATATAGAACGTGCAAAGTACACTAGTCGCATGCTTTTATTCGAACTATTTGGCAGCCTCCGTTGATTAACTGCATAAATCGATTTGTTTGTGCAGCTCCTTGCTAGTAGCAAACTAAATAGCCTTTATCAGCCCTAACAAATAACACAAAAGAATTTAAATTTGTGCAAATCTTTTCCTTCCTTCTTTTCAAATCTGCAACATTCTTTGAAAATATTGTTGGAATGTTGTTATTGAAAAACTGAACATGCAAGTTTGCTAGCACTGGCCACTAGATTGAAGGCGATGGAAAGACAGAATATTCGTTTTGGTTATGCTAGTATTGGTAGCCGAACGGAAAGGAAAGGCCCAGGAATGGCACGAAAACGAGCGAGAGAGCGATAGTAGTGCTTTCTCATGTGTTCATATATGAATATTGGTCGGTCGGTTTTTCTCATCATTCGTATTCGTTCATGCACTAGCAAGCAGCCAGTCCACCGAAGGAAAGCAGTTGGCGATGACGACGGTCGGAAAAAATGCCCCAGCTACTGGTGACTCATCGCAACCCGATCAGGAACTGTCGCCCTGCAAGAATTTCGCCCCAACTAAAGGGCAACAGAGCAACTAATCTGTAGGCTATCGTTCCAGCGTCTGGGATGTGAGATTGTGCAGGACTGCAAAGTCGAGCTACGCTTACAAAGCTCAGTCGTAATGATGCCCCGAGAAGCCAATGATGCCTATTTGGTCGGTTTGTTCGAGGATGCAACGTGCACTGCTTTTCCATTCCTTTCTGCTGCTAATACCAGCCCCCTGCTAGGCAGCCATTTTGTCCTAGCCAACATCTGCCTTTGTTCAAATCAAAACAACCCAATGCTATTGCACAGGCGACATGGGCCTAGATGCAGCTAGGCCCACATATGTTGACTACTGTCAAAGTCTGTATATCTCCATAGAGGATGACAGGAGTGACACCCTCCTGGCTAATACCATCATAACTAAAACAAATGTGGGTGTTCCCCCACCATCCCATGGCCAGTATCAGCGCTAACAAATAAGACAAAAGAATTTGAATTTGTGAAAATCTTTTCCTTCCTTCTTTTCAAATCTGCAACATTCTTTGAAAATATTGTTGGAATGTTGTTATTGAAAAACTGAACATGCAAGTTTGCCAGCACTGGCCACTAGATTGAAGGCGATGGAAAGATAGAATATTCGTTTTGGTTATGCTAGTATTGGTAGCCCTTTCCGTTCGGCACAGGAATGGCACGAAAACGAGCAAGAGAGCGATAGTAGTGCTTTCTCGTGTGTTCAAATATGAATATTGGTCGGTCGGTTTTACTCATCATTCGTATTCGTTCAAGCACTAGCAAGCAGCCAGTCCACCGGAGGAAAGCAGTTGGCAATGATGACGGTCCGCAAAAGTGCCCTAGCTACTGGTGGCCCATCGCAACCAACTACCGATCAGGAACTGTCGCCATGCCAGTATTTCGCCCCAACTAAAGGGCAACGGAGCAACTAATCCGCTGGCTAACATTCCAGCGTTCGTAAGGTTGTGTATTACTTCAAAGTCGAGCCCTGCTTACAAAACTCACCCGTAATGAAGCCAGTGATGCCAACTTGGTCGGTTTGTTTGAGGATACAAAATAGTGCGCCAAGTACGTTACTTTCTCACAAAAGAAATCAAACTGGCTCACAGTGTCCTCTAGGAGTGGGCGTAAATTACTATAAAAGCAACGGTTCTTTTCAGGACCAATCAATTATGTTCTAGTGAGAGATAAACTGAAATTTTCATTTTAAGATGTGTAACAAATTTTCAACAAGCAACATAATACGTTGTGTGGAAAGAAGTAGCTTGCACACGGAACAAAAATTTAAATTATACTCTCGTTCGTTTCGTGCACTGCTTTTCCATTCCTTTCTACTGTTATTATCAGTATTACCAAAACGAATGTGCGTGTTCCCTCACCATCCCTCTATGATCAGTGTTGCTTCAATAGACCTTTCTCGTCCGACCTAACCCCCTTCTTTCTTATTTTTAATCGAAAGATTACACATTTTTAAGAATATTTCCGTTAAAATGAGACTTTTTAGAGCTATCGTGATTTTTTAATGATTTTTTTAAGTTTGAAAAGTGTAAGAATGTTGAATATTTTTTCACCTTTGCAAGAATGGTGAGACTCAAAAAGTGTGTTTGGGCAGCACTGGTTTGTATATTTTTTCTTGAGTTCTTGGCCACGCGGCAAATGAAGTGGTGAGTCGCGGTACAAAATTCATTGGCAATGTAAAAAAAATAAAGTGAACCTCTCGCTGTAGAGCATTGCATGAAAATGTTTAACCTCACCTATTTGACGTTCAGAGAGTTTATTGAAATCTAATTGAAATGTTTTGGTATTGAAATGTTTTGTTGATTCGATCATAGTATGAGAAACTTGGTTCGGTTCGATGCTAAATATTAATATCTTGTAAACTAGCTCGCTCAGTTGTAATTTGTCATCATCATGCCATGTTCCGTTAAATTTGGCATTTCGACTTTTGTTGTACATGATTCGTTGAAGTGAGCCATTTCTAGGCAAACATTTGAAAAAGGCTTACTCCAAAATGCAAGTTGATAGTTGATGCAAAAATGGAAATTAAAAGTATTTTTTCTAATTTGATGCAAATTTGTTATACATTCCTAGCGTCATCTGCCCCTAGTTCTGTGCTAAATCCACATTTTGTGTGCAAACCCTAATAGGGTATTTCATACAAAAACACATGCACATGTTCGCCTGTGCAACATCACCATTTCTCATTCTGACTCTAATCAAAACTAGCGTGAATTCTTTTTGCCTTGTGCGAATCGTTCTCGTGTACGCACCCGATGTACATACACGGATGCTTGAACTAGAGTTTTTACACCGTTCGCTTGGGTTCGAGGCGAACCTGTACATGAAAACGAAGCATGTTTAAGGTTGAATGCGTGCACGAAATTTTGTACATAGTTACAAACCTGTCGATGTTCATGGGAGATCTTGTTCCAAGAGCAGATGTTCATGATAACTCTTGATCAAATTGTCTGAAACAGAAAATTTAGTAAGATTTATAAAGCTTAGACTTGTAGTTCTTCGATTAACCAAAAAAGAAAATAGAAAAAAGTTTTAATTTCGGAAAATGGCATCAAAAAAACTGAAAAAGCTTATATTTTAATGTTAAATTCGCTTACTTTTCTTCGAAATAATGTGGAGAATTTTTTTTAATTCAGTTTTCCGTGGCTCATCGACTGGCTACATATATTATGCACTCTTATTAAAATATGAAGTCAATCAGCTGAAAAGTTTTTGAGTTATCGCGTCTGCCAATTTGAAAAATGCGGTTTCATGAAAAATCCCTATTAAAGTCTGGTCATCAAATTAGATTTAACCTGAGACGAGACATGCAAATAGCAAAAAATCGAACGTCAAATGCAGCCAGTCTATTTAAACTATGTGAAGCAGAAAGAGAGGCTATGTGAGACGAACTATAGAATGAACAGAAAAAAAGAAAGCATCTATCGGCAAGTCACGTTTCAGTATTTAACTTATTTTTTCTACCTTTTGGTGTACAGGCCTTAAAAGAATTTACTTGCGTTTGGTGTCCAAGTAGAAACAATATGCGCAATCATACGAAATAAAACTGTATCAAATTTTTAAATATTATAATGAATTTGACCAAAACTTTTTCTCAATGTTTACGTTTGGCAGTTAGACCCTCTTCAAAATTTGGTAGAATTTAGTTTAGTTGTTGCAATCAATTTCATTTGGTTTGCTTTTTTCTGAATCAAAACGTTAGTCACAAAACATTTTGACCATCTTTGGTAATTGATGACCATTACAACCCATTCTAGGTCCGCTCCAGTTGCAGCTGTTTCGTCCCGTCCGGCACCGAGTCAACCGATGGTCCAGCCTGCGACGCGCTCGGCTGTTGCTACGTCAATGGCAGCCACCAGCCAGGGACTTGGATTAAAGTCAAAAATATCAAGTACGCCAGGTGGTGTTGCTGCAATCGGTTTGCCGTCGGACATTCCCCTAACCAGAATATTCAGCGGTTCCGATTCGAAGGAGGCAGCCACAGAAGCACAGACTGCTTTGGTTCAGCAATACGCTCCGGCAGGACGATGCTCGTGGAAGATCACGCAGTTCCGGTCCTGTGCACAAGAACAGGCCGATTTGACCCTGTGCGAAGGTTTCAACGAGTCGCTCAGGCATTAGTAGCAGAGTCCTTGCACCTACAGCTTGTCGAGTGAGCAATTCTGACGAAACCACACCGTTTGCACCAAGTTGGATCACAATAATAAGTGCGACGTCGAGAAGAAGACTTCCCGAGAGCTACAAGCAATGCTACAAGATTAAATAGCAGGGTGTTTTTAACGCGACCATAGTATAACGTAGCGGATTTAGACAGATTTATCCCGCAGAATAAGATAGCAAAATTACCCAAAAAGTAAGAGCTGACAGCCGAAGTGAAGAAACACACATCCTCTACAGAGGCAAGCAATAACGGAACGCGTAATTCCTCACAATGAATTGCTCTCGTCGTTAGATTAAATCCCAGGAAGTACAATTTTCATTGCATTATTTAGTCAACCGAAATTGAAGTCCTCAGTCGAGAGAGAGAGAGATTGATAGACAGGGCCGCAGAGAGAAAATACGGGCCCGGGGGGGGGGGTGGTACAACGTACGGGCCCCCACCAATGTGTATTGCCTGAGTACAAAAAAGTCAATGTTTGAAATCCATTGGAGTTCACCAACCCAGGGACAACTTGACAGAAAGTGCTTGTTTCATATATGTACCACCGATTTGATGGTGGCGCTAGTATGCCTTCTCTGTACGAGTACCACGAACAACGAAACGAAAAAGATTCAAGAAAAAGCGTGTTTCGTTACGTGTGTTATGAACGCCGTCAATGCAGCTAGAACAACATTCAGAAAAAGCGTATTCTAAAATGCGGATAAAGTAAACTATTATTAGAGAATAAATTTATCCCTAACTAGAAACCGTCAGCGAAGTTAAATGAATCTAAATTTAGCTGGTATTCATTGTTTTTAGCAACCGGCTTTCTTTCTTCCTAAAAATGTTTTGGTTTTTTTGTTGTGTGAAGTTTGTAATCGGTAAATCATTGGTGCTTTTTTCACGAGGTATATAAATGAAAAACATTTAGGCCAATGGAAGTAAATCACCAAGCTTAACAATTCGTGAACCCACTACGTCTTGTTTCAAGTTTGTTAAGAACGTCAAGAATAAACATATTGTAGGATTTTCTACACATTTAGCAAAATTGGTTTTGAATAGAATTTGTGTGCTTTTATCAGAATTCTGGCAGCAAACCGGTAGTGCTCGGTTTCAGCAAGAATGCTACCAGGAATGTACAATATTGTTCGACTCCTGCCAGAGGTTTGTTCGACTTTTGCAATAATTCTGTCCGGAAGATATTGCGATGGTTTTGGTACGGATCTCTTCAGAATTATTCTGTTATTTTACTCGGCTCCAGTCTGATAGAAACCTAACGGAGCGGCATCTACCGGAGGATTTCATGCCTGGGGAGATATTGATTCGATCCGGAAGATTTTCGGAAATTCCAATATAAGTGGAAGTGGCTTGATTTTTAAAGTCATCTTCTTGTATTTCCGAAAATCGATTTATTTTATTTTGGATTTTTAAAATTCAAAATGGAATCTATATTTCTGTTTATGTATGAAGGAATGAGGATAGTTTGTCATTTAAACAGCGAAATAAATTTGATGGTAGAAATGCTTATATTGTTTATTTTTCACAGAGGTGGAAAACAATAAATGGGATGCGCCTTTTTCAAATTTTGCTCCATTCGAACCGCCATGACATCACCAAATCACCACAAAATTTGCTTATGAGTTCAGTATATGGGAGCTGTCAAGTTGTCCCCGGGCTCGAGTTCACTGATATTATGTATGTACACTGAAATTTTATATTTATGTACCTTTTTTTGCTCTAGTTGTTTGTAGTGCCAATGAAGGAAAAAAACGTAGAGTTTTTTATACTTTGGGAGTTTTTAATACCTCTTCGACAGTTTTGGTGACTTTTTAAAGCGCCATTTTTGTTAATAGTGTTTATAAAAGTAAGGAAATGGCAAGATTAAAGATGTAGTTATCACAAAAATTAAAAATATCTAAACGGCGATCAACGGCAAAAGGTAAAAAACAATAGGAAAACTAAATATTAAAAGAATGTACAAAAGAGCTAAAAACAACAAAATCAACCAAATAAACAAATTATTGTCAATTGTTAAAAATGTTTAATCGAGAAAAACTAAAACAAACTATAAAATTTCACCATTTGTTCAATAATGTTCGACTTTTTTAATCTTCGCCATTTGTTTTTCTAGTTTCCTGCTTTCCTTTATCAATTGAAAGCAGGAAATTAGAAAAACAAATGGCGAAGATTAAAAAAGTCGAACATTATTGAACAAATGGTGAAAATAGTAAAAAAACGATAAGAATGTTGGAATTTTTTTTAGAATCAATGAAAATGAATAAAAACTACTAAAAAGAATAATAATATAGAAAACATTAATATAAAAAATACATAAAACTGAAAAACTCGATAAAACAAGAATAATAAAATTTATTTAACATTAAAAACAAAACATATTTAAAGCAATAGAAAAAATAAATAAAACGCTAAGAATGCATAAAACTAGAGGAGTAGGGGAACACGGGGCTATTCGAACCAACTTAAGCAAATCGCCCTTTTAGGTGGATAGTTGTGAAAAAAGTTACCGGTCAAAAGTTCTAATTGTTAGTTTGAAACCTCAGCTACATTTTGGTGTTATAAAAGGTTCATTTTCACCACTCAATGGCAGCGCTAGTCGACGATTTGCAAACCTCTACGTTTTTTCATCCTTTCACAATGTAGGGGTAATTCGGACCACCCTACGGGACAATTCAGAGCATCATTTTTCTTTATTTTTTTTACAATGGAATTAAGTTTACCTGTGAATTAGATACAAGAGACACTCCTTAAGAAGCAAAAAAATAGCTTTACAAAAACTTAATCTGGTATGTCACAACTGTCTATTGGCAGCCCATGTATTTCTTTGCTGTGGCGTGTGCAATGGTATGCGCAGCCGCAAGCCGGTGATTTACGGAATAGGGGGTCCGAATAGCCCCGTACGTTCATATCGCACAAAAGTGGTGAGCGTCTCGAAAATATCTGTGTTTTCACCCAAACAAAAATTATTCCATAAAATAGGAGCCTCAAGCTTTCCAAAACACTTATTTTTATTTTTTATTTTTTCACTTTTATTTGTAGCTTTAATCACGGTTTTTCCATTATAATGATTTTTGTTTTGAGAATGACAAAACAACGAAACACGTTGCATCTCCTTTCTACAACGAACAAAGAATCAACTTCAACTGTCAAAATTAATGTTTCAGAACAGCGGTGCCACGAATATATACGATAGTCTGATAGTCTTGCTATTTTCTGAGAAATCGAGGGGGCCGAATTACCCCCACTGTCTTAATAACCCCGGGTCCCCCTATAAATAAAAGACAAGAATAAAATAACTATAGAGAAATTAAAAAATGGACGAACTAGAAAATTTTGAAAAACTGGAAAATTGAAATGATAAAAAGACGATAAAGTAAAGGAAATTGGAAGTATTGAACAAAAACGGAGCAAACAGACAAAATGGAAAACGAAAAATAGTAGAAAAAAGCCAACGTGGTATACTATACAAACACAAAAATGAAGATATTAACACGAAAAAAATTAATAAAATGGATATTATTTAAAGAATAGAAAAACCACTAGAAATGAAATTTGAAATAAATTCAAACAACGAACTAAATGTAAAATTAAGAAAAAGTGAGCATAGTGATAAGAACATAAATCAAATGGTTTTTTAGGAAAATAAAGAAAAATCCAATGCTAACGTATAGGAAGATGTCAATAGAAGAAGTACTTTCCATGTAGGTTAAATGGAAAACATGAAGAAATAACAATAACGAATTAAATCTTAAGAAAAAGGTATAAAAAATAAATAAAATTATATTAAATGAACAATGGGAACAAAACAAAACTACGATAAACGGAAAGCTAAAAATTAGAAAATGAGAAGGAAAATAGGAGAAATGTAAAAAATTAAACAATAAGACAAATTGGACTAAATTTGAATAAGTAAAATTGCTTTTGGAAATGCAAAAAATATGAGAAAATAGGAAATAGAAAAAGGCTATGGCAAGAATAAATATAGTAAATAGACAAATTCTAAAAATTAGATGAAGTGACAAGAGAAATAATTAAAAAAGCAGGGTATTAAAATATGAAACAATAAGAAAAAAATAAAGAATGCAGAATTTTCTCGAAAAATTGCGAATAAAGTTAAATAATAGAGAAAAACTATAAATTAAAGTAAGTGATAGTGATAGCAATAGAAAAAAGCAAAAGTAAGGAACGTTAAAAGATGGATAAAATAAAAGTATGCAAATAGATAAAAAAGGCAGAATCTTACAATTGTACGAATACAAATACAATCCACAACTTGAAAAAATAGATCAATGAAATTTTAACAAAATAAAAATGTAAATGTAGGAAAAAAATGAAAAAAAAATCAGTAACAAGGATCAAATTTCAAATAAGGGTTGTGGTTGGATTTTACGCTATGCTGGTTTCGAAAACATTCATAATCCTACAAAAACATGAATTATTCTTTTATTTGTGTTGGTGTGTTAGCACTCCTTAAAATATTTTACAAGAATGTTTTCTAGAAATAGTTCAAAAATAAAAATAAAATCGTTACGTTCAGGAAGCGACGTTCAAAATCTCTCGCTCACTCCTCCAAAACGAAAAGATTTTGTATGCGGATTTAACTTGCTACAGTAGTTAGCTAATCCTGCTAACTAGTAGATTTAGTTTAATAACATAGTTAAATTATCTCTTCGAAATCAATCAAACACAATTTAGCAATTTAGTTGAACGTATGCTTCTTAGAATCATTGGCAGCTGCAGGATTGTGAACTGAGAGATCTTCTCTTCATGCTCCATGACATATAAAATTCAAAACAAAACTATTAGCACTATACTCGTCACGAAAGGGGCATGTTGTGTACGCAATTTGCTGTTATAATGAAAATGTCGATAAAAGGCCGTATTTGAAAGAATTGCAAAACGTATTTATTTTTTCCATCCCTGGCCTCTTTGCTAGGGGGAATTGGTGCTGGAAACACTCACAATGTTGAAAACTACATATGAAAGTCGCTAGTAAACTGCCTGGCTAAAGTTCTGGAAAGGTTTGTACGTTGCTTCTTCCAACATAATTGACCTATGTCAGCAGGGATTTGTCAAAGAAACGTTTCGCCACTTCGAACATGATGACGTGCATAAGTCTTCTAATTCCAACTGTCGAGAAGCATCAACATGTGGCGGTAATATATTTTACTTTCATTCTCCCACAACATTACTGTTTTGAAACTGCAGGGACTAGGTTTTTCTGGATGGATATCCAGCTCTCTGCATTCTTACAACGATCCGCTTTCTTTAGAATTGGTACCACATACTCAAGCGCCTTCGAAACGCCAACCGGTGTACCTCAAGGAAGTCACTTAGGGCAACTTATCTTTCTCTTGTTTATCAATGATCTCTGCATCCGCAAAAGATCCGGAAAACTACTCTACGCTGATGATCTGAATATCTTTCGTTCAATTTCCTCAGGACTCGATTTTACTGTGCTCCAACATGATATAGCCAATATAGAGGAATGGTGCTTGATGAACGGCACACGCCGAAAAAAGCTATGTCATTTGAGTATGACCCTTTTACAAAAATGTTTCGGTATAATCTCGTATCGGAATATGATTTTTATAGATTGTGTATCAATGAATGGCAAACCAAACATATTAAATTTTAAATTTAAATTTTTGGATTAATTTCGAATTCTTTTGGTATATCAAGAGTTTTCGATGACTCATTTGACCAATTGAGCTTTCAAATAGAGGTAGGGTTACCGCCTCTAGTGGTACTTTGACCAGCGAAATTTTACTGAGCAGGGGATAGACTTCAAGAGACACATGGGTATTCGTTGAAATCAATTAGAATTTCGAATTAAAGTGATCACTCGACAGAATTTTGGAGCGCTTCTATTGCTTTTTATTGTATGAAACGCTTAAAAACAAATAAATATGCACTGTTTTATTTCTTATGTAGCTCTGTTTATTTTCTGTTTTATTTCTTATCTAGCACTAGGAGGAAAAATATCTAATTTTCTTCACATTCACCGTAGAGTGTAATGTTTTGGTAAAGCACTCCCTCTTTCTGTGCCGTTCACATTTAGTTGCATGTTTTTGCATTTGTTTATAGTTTTGTTGATTTAGTTGGATGTAGTGATTGGTTTTCTCGGATATTCACAAAGAATCTAAAAGCACCAGCCACTCTCGCTGTGAAGGATAACCCGAGCTTTGCTCTGTTCCTCAATAAACAAACACGGGGTGTGAAATCACACTTCAGTTTCTTTCGAGAATCTTTGTGAGGAACATTAATCCATTGAAGCGAAAGTTCAATGGGGTAAAGTAAACCCAAATGGCTCTTTTAAAATATTTGTCAACGCCAAGAGGGGCCCTCCTTAACAATTAGGGCCTGCACGCAAAATTACAAAATAATCCAATGGATTCTTCCGGGCGAATTTGGATTTACCCGAACGAAGGAATTCGCCTCCGAAAACCGGCGTGGCAACCCTAAGCAGGGTTTTTTTCTTTCAATAATTACTTTCGATACTAATCCAGCGCTTTCGAAGATTGGAAATTTAATAAATCAAAAAAATCGATATCAGATTGGCGAAATTTGAAGACAACCTCATGACTTCTAATCGAACCATTTAATTGTTTAACCCTCATAAGTCTGATCATATTTTTGTTTCGATTATAGACAGTTTAACCTTAAGGTCATTCGCTTCTTCATTCAGGTTAAGAATTTTCCTATAACAAATCTCTATTCCTGTGTGCGGGGTTGGGATTCGAACCCAGGTGAGCTGCGTACATGACATTCAATGTACAAATTCCGCTATGCCCGCTCGAGTCTGATCTTGTTTCGATACGAGAATTAGGTTAGTATAAACATAGTTGATATCAAATATGCAGTAGTTTAGAATTTTCGCTATTCTAGTTATCTCATACACAAGATATTGAATTTTTAATTGTATTGTCAAATAAATTTTTGTCGAAAAAGTATTTGTCAAAATTTTAGTTTCTATTAAAAATCCGGGCCCCCTTCAAAGCTCCGGGCCCGGGGGGAAACACCCCGGTCTCCCCCCTCTCGGCGGCCCTGTTGATAGGGTAGCAGCAGCTAGGAATTATCTTTCGAAAGCTAGCAGCGGTCGTGACCAGAACCACCACCGACGCGGAAATCAAAAAGGCGCACACGATGGCACCCAGATAAAAAATCCAGAAGAATTTACGGTTTAAGGAGATCTCCAAAGCATATAAAGTACAGTCAGATGAGAAAAATCGACGCATCTATGACCAGTACGACAAGGAGGGTCTGATGACCAACAGTTTCCGCGCGGCACTACCATAACACACGGCACCGGCGACACATTTATATCCACAACATACTAATGACTTATCCTTCCGAAAAAGTGAATAAAATCTACTCTATTTAAGCAACAAACGTTTTGACTATGCAGTTTATCATTCGCTGCCTAATTATTCCCTGCCAATTTGAACAAGACAACAATTGCAGATAGCTTTATTGCGGTGCCAAAATGATGCCAACTCGGGATGGAATATAACAAATAATTTCACCTTCCCAATATTCTTCCGGAATGTACAATCCTCTCCATTCTTATCAATCCTTCAAACTCCTTATCGTCAGTACTGAGCACTGTTTTGCACTTGCCGGCTACATCAACGACAATGCGATAATCGGTGAAACTTTTGCTTCAATGTAACTTGAACACGAATAATAAATTGTTACCTATAAAGTTCAGGTAAACTTCATCTAAAAATGAGTTATCAATCGGGTCATATTGTTAGGACTTATCCCATGATCGAACAAACAACTGTGTACAAATCCTTATCCATCATCCAGAAGTCAATCGTTTTATAAACCAAAGCTTGATCTTGTGATTCAGCATATGCCAACGGGGTTTCCATCCAGCGTCGATTGGTCAGTGTATGAACCAGGTTTCCAATGTTCCAATCCTTATCCTTCTTGAGTTGATTTTCTTCAAAGAGCATCGAAAGTATTCACCCAAGTTTAATAAAAAAATTTGCAAGTCCATGTAAACAAACTCTCTGAACTGTCAGAATAGTTAGGTTATACACTTTCGTGCAGTGTTCTATGTTTTTGACAGGTATATGAATGAATTATTTCAGCATCAGTGATGCCAGGTCTATTTAAACAATAGCTTGCAGTAAAAATATAAAAGTCTGCAGATTTCCGCAAAAATCTTCATTCAATTTGACATAGAAATGTAGTGTGTTGATATTTTCAATGAACAGAAACGTTGAAGGCTGGGTAAAATTAGCTGGCTTAGGCTTTGTTCTGCTAAATATTTGTAATCTGCAAAAATCTGCAGCGAAACTGCAAAATCCGCAGATTTGGTAATATATATGCAGATCTGGCATCGTTTTAGTATTCCCCACAGGAAATTCATCCAAATGGTGTAAAAATACGGGGAAACAAGGCAAGATAGGTATTCAGAATATGGAGTTAAATGAGCAGCTCGCATAATTTTTGATTTTTTCAATAGTTAGAGGTACCAAATCATCGCGGCAATATGCACTAACGCATCGGGGATAAAAAAGGAAGCATTCTAGCATATAAAATTTTTTGACGAGAAAGGTCTATTGCATGTGTTTAAGAAAAACGTTGAAGTCGCCTGCTTCTATTCGAGCTTTTTGGCAGCCTCCGTGAACTAACTGCATTAAATGATTTGTTTGTGCAGTTCCGTGCTAGTAGCAAACAAAATGGCCCTACCAGCGTCTGATTCGTGAGATTGTGCAGGATTTCAAAGTCGAGCTAAGCTTATAAAGTTCAGCCGTAATGGTACCCGAAGAAGCCAGTCTTGTCGTTTTGTTCGAGGCTACAAAACAGTTCGCCAGGCACGTAACTATCATGCCAAATATATCCAACGATCCAGCGCATCACCATCAACACCAACGCCGATACCAAAGGTTCTTTTCAGAACCACCATTATTACCATAAAGAATTATTTGAAAATTTCCCATTCAAACGTGATTCTGTTGAATATTATTTAAATTAACGTCTCGAATTGAAATCACGACGCTCCGGTTATGCCACAGACATTACCTACTCATCTTTTTTTATTGTGACCACTACTAACGGTTTAATATAGACACCCCATTTCCATATTTCGGAAGGAACAGAAGGTCGAGTTTTGAAAGTTTGTAATTTTTATTGTACTTAACCAAATTACACAATGTTCGCACTAATGATTCAAAAATATGACCAGGAATCTTCTATTAGATTTGTAAGTATGTATAATTAACATGAATAAAGAAAAATTGATTTTCAGGAATCAATTATTATCTGTTCTGCCATTGGCCAGTACTATGCGACTTCCTCATGCTAACAATTCATTTCATCGTTAGCCATCTCCCTCACCAAGGCCAACAACGCCAACAAAAACGGTCCTTTTCAGGACCACCATCATTTTTGTAAAGAATAATTTGAAATATTCCTCGCCCAAATCACCTTTTGTCCGAAAATTCCAATGAGTATCAATATATTTGAAGACCGTGTTAATTATGTATTCTACATCTCTCCGGTTATGTCGCAGACATTACCCACCCATCTTTTTTGTATTTTTTTCATCGCAACCTGTCAAAATTTCGTAGTTTAGAGATTCAATATTTCGAATTTGAATGGTAAGTTTTAAAATATTACTGGAAGCGTGATTGTTTCTAGTTTTAAACAATTAAATTTAAATAATTAATATTATTTACAGCACACCCGAACAAAGCAAATCAGCTCAACTAATCTTGTCTCAACATCCTGGATTTGGCAATCAGCCAACCAACATTAAATCGATACAACCGCAGCAGTACCAACAACTCCAAATCCAGCAACAGCCATCAACCCCTCAGAAAAGGACCATGCTCAAACGAACAACAGGAGTTTACGAATGATAGACACATCGGAAAACATTTCATCGGCACATTCTGCTTTAAAACTTGTCTGCCACGATTTTTACCAGCGGTTGCCTTCCTGATTTAGAGAAATCGGAATCATGCACAAACGTCATATTC
Source organism: Topomyia yanbarensis (assembly GCF_030247195.1). Classification (NCBI taxonomy): domain Eukaryota; kingdom Metazoa; phylum Arthropoda; class Insecta; order Diptera; family Culicidae; genus Topomyia; species Topomyia yanbarensis. The sequence continues at coordinate 116,631,363 of NC_080670.1, forward strand.
AACCCTTGGTTCCTACCAGTTCCTTGCATGAAAATATCACTGCCTCCACAGTGCTCGTGATTCCATTCCAGCAGCAGCAAGCAATCACTATTCGAGTGCTTATCGCCAACATTTCACAGCAAGCTCAGCAGCAGAACCACCTTCAACCATAACATCAGAAAATTAAGATTTCCTCCAGACCATGACCATCATCCTACAGTTCTATTTATTTATTTATTTCCTTATCTTCGGTATACACCGTACAGACATCGGTAGCAATTACGTTCAACCGACGGTACAACCTGGTCAGCAACCGCAATTAGTGCAATAGATCCAAGCCAAATGTAGAAGACCATTGACCAACTGCAAAAAAAGATAGCAAGAGCACATTCAAACACAGTAGCAGCAGCATACTATACTGTACCATGCGGTGTGCAGGAGGACTTTTTCATTCAGTTGGTGCGACAAGGTGAGACATTTTTATTACCTTTTTTATTTCGAAAGGATCAGTACCGTGTTTAGTACATTGTAATGTAATACCCTATTCTTCTTTAAAAAGCTCGAGTTCACTCATTTACGCATATTTTTTTATTATGATTTTTTCAGATCGAACACCAACAACATAATATCATGGTTATCACCCAGCAAGAGAACGCAGTGATAATGGGCCAACAGAAAACACAACATCAAGATGCTCGGAAAGGACTTTCTCTTTCGGTATGTATTTACCAGTAGCATCCCTCCTCCAAACATTCTTTTGCATATCTAGATGTCCTTATCAATGTACCTAACAAACATAATGGCACGTCATGTTCAATCGGCTAGCCGTTTGGAATAAGCGCTCATCATCGGTTTCATGGCAAGGAAGTGAGCAGGCAAAAGAAGGCATTGTTTTTTTCCGCAAGGTCGCTCTGGTCAAAATTCCAGCGAATTGCAAGGAATAAACCACCCGAGGCTGATTCAGGACGATTTCCCATACATTGCACCTTGCTATTGAATTTTAATACCCGATCGAAACGATGGCAAGCGTTGACGATAACTGGGTCAAAAAGACGACGGATCAAGAAATCTCTGCACTCGGTAAGTGTTTTTTGTTATAACCTATTTTGGAAGCGATCATGGGGATGGGATTTGAATTTTTCTTTTCAATACAAATAGGTTAGCGAACTGAGTGCATATCACCAAGGATAAGGATTCAGAGCCGGCGGCTGGCAGTCCAGAGAAAGAGAATGCGGAAAAACCTAGTCCACCGGCAGTAGAACTAAAGCTGCACCTGCTGTTTGAGTTCGTTAGCTACGGAAATTCTGACTCTAGCAGCTTCTGAACAAAAACAAGCTGCAAGAGAAAATGGAGAAACAGCTTCCTCCGCGGAAGATGCAGAGGCATTCAAGTAAGTTGAAATCTGCAGAAAATTTTGATTAGGACATAAGGAACATTGAGAGCCTCTATTTGTTTACTTTCTCTTTCTATTACTATGACGTCACTATAACACTTTGCACTAATTTTCCAGTACAAAGCCGATGGTTTTTACTAAAATATTAGGCAAAGAGTTGAGTACCAAGTATTGAAACGACCGAGTAATAAACAGAAGAGAAAGATGCCAAAGAGAATCTCATTGTTGCTTACGTCCTATTCTAAATTTTCTCCCGAAATATTTAGTATCAGCTTTAAAATTATCCGTGATTAATCTTTTAGCCCGGCGGATGCAAGTTTGCTAATGAAAGGTGTTCGCTAAGGTTTATTAGAATCAAAGCTGGATCTGGAGGTGCATCGGAAGGATTCTTCTTCGCCGGTTGGTTGGTTAAAACTTTCGAAGCTTTGCACATGAAGCCGGAATCACTTCAGGGAGTCTATGCGATGGGTTTCAACGCCCCTTCCAAGATTCAGGAGATGGCTGTACCTACTCTGTTGGCTGGTCCGCCACGGAATATAATCGTCCAGAGTCAGTCGGGAACAGGAAAAAACCGCTGCCTTCGTGCTGGCAATGCTCAGTTGAGTCCATCAGTTAAAAAACTATCTGCAGGTGATTTGCCTTTCCCCCACGTATGAGCTGGCAATTCAGAAGGGGGAAGTAGCTGCCAAAATGGCAAAGTTTTGTCCGGAAATCAAACTTCCTTACGCCGTTCGCGGTGAGGAGACCGTCAAAGGGGCGACTAATCATATCACCATCGGAACACCCGGCAAGCTAATGGACTGGGGTATAAAGTTCAGGACGTATGACCTAGTTTTCCCTTTTTGTACTGGACGAGGCGGGTGTTATGGTCGGTGTGTTTCATGGCCACGTACGAGCGCGAGGTGATGGAGTTTGCAGAGTACATCGTACCCAATCCGATCGTCATTTGGCAAGCGCGGGAGCAAGAATCACTCGATAACATCAAACAGTACTACGTCAAGTGCCGCAACCAGGACGAGAAATTGTGTGATTACCGTCGGACAAGCGATCATTTTCTGTCATATGATGTATAGCACAGTTGTAAACTCCAAGTAAACTTATTTTCAGAACTGTTAATCGATCGTAACAGGTACGCAAAACGGCCGGTTGGTTGACCGGCAGGATATCCCAGGATGGTCACTCGGTAGCGGTACTGTACGGTGATCTAACGGTGGAGCAACGGTTGGGCGCTCTGGATCGATTCCGAACCGGACTAGAGAAGGCACAGATTATAACGATCGTTTTGTCCAGGGGTAAGTTCCAGCACTTGATTCTGACTCCAGCACCAAGTTACGGAGAGATTCTTTCGTCTTAGGTATCGACGTCGAACAGGTTATCATTGTCGTCAACTTCGACCTGCCGATGAATCATCAGGGACGAGCCGATTGCGAAACGTATCTACATCAAATTAGACGCACCGGTAGATTGTGACTCATTCTTGTAACCCTATATATTGTATTTCTTCCCACTTCTTTAACAGAACGGAATCACCATCAACCTAGTGGGCAGTGATCGAAGCATGATGATTTGCAGATCAATCGAAAAACACTTCCGGAAAAAGATTCAGTTGCTAGACGCGGAGAACTCGGACGAAATTGAAAAGATCGGATCGTAAAGTGTTTTCAACCAGCTACTGGTGAAAGGCGTAGGAGCTTTTTTTGGGTCATACTTGTTTTGATTCTGAATTTATAATTTTATTATATTTTTTTTAATTTTTTTTTTCTTCCTTGACCTGACATAAGGTATACAAATGTACCCAACAGGGTATCGTAAGCTAATAAATTTACAATTACAATTTAGCTCTACCCAGTTCTATCCAAACATTTGAAAAGGGCCTAACTGCAAAATGTAACAAATTGAATTTTCATGTTTTCCGTTAACAAATATCTACCCGAGCACGTACATAACGCAACATTTGATTATGAAGAATTTTGATAGCGATTTTACAACAATTTATAAAAGGGCCTAATTGATTTTTATGACCGAACTGATTATGAAAGGACCTAACTGATTGAAAAGTGCCTAACTAGCAATACACTCGTTTTAAATGGATTATAACGTATTATTTTATTATAACTGATTGTAAAAGGCTTATAACATCTTTTCCATAATTTACATACAGGGCCAATCTGATTTTATGATGTTCAGTGCGGTCAATCTGACCATCAAATTAGAATTCAGTTAATTCGTCTAACTTTCGTTGTAATATCAGACTTGAACAGCCCAACAGCTGCTGTGGCAGTCGGTCTCGGAGTCGAGGACAGATGTCGCCCTCTTATCAGACCCGTACCGCATCCCTGCCGGCAACGGCAATTGGGTGTCGGACGGGTCTGGAATGGTGGCAATCTGTACAACGGGACGGTTCCCGGTTCAAGAGGTAATACACCCCTCCGCCGGGGGTGTGGCGATTGCCAAGATCAATGGTGTGTTCTATTGCAGCTGCTACGCCCCACCAAGGTGGCCAATAGAACAGTTCAACCAGATGATCGACAGCCTCTCGTCGGACCTAGTGGGCCGGAAACCGGTAGTCATAGCGCGAGACTTTAACGCTTGGGCAGTGGAGTGGGGCAGCCGCTGTACAAATAGCAAGCGCTAATGGAAGCGTTTGCGAAACTCGATACTGTGCTAGCTAATGATGGCTCCGCTAGTACATTCCGTAGAAACGGAGTGGAGGCGTGGATTGATTTGACCTTTGCCAGCCCGAGTCTGGCTCCAGGCATGGAATGGAGGGTAGACGAAGGCTACACCCATAGCGATCATTTAGCAATCCGCTTTAAGATCAACTATGGTGTGCAGCATCCGAGGGCGGGAGATCCCTGTCAGGTACGCGGGTGGAAGTCCAATCACTTCGACAGCGAAGCTTTCACCGCGGCCCTGGGACTGGAGGCCAACACCGACAGTCTAAGCGGGGATGCGCTGGTAGCTGTTCTATCACACGCGTGCGACGCCACTATGCCGAGAAAAACACTGCCAAGAAACGGTAGATGCCCGGTATACTGGTGGAGTGCCGAGATTGCAGCTCTACGGTCAGCCTGTCTCAGAGCTAGACGTAGGATGCAAAGAGCTCGCACCGAGGATGCAAGAGAGAACCGCCGTGAAGTGTTTCGAGCTGCGAAATTGGCCCTTAACAAGGCTATTAAAAGCAGCAAGAGAGCGTGTTTCGACAACCTGTGTGAGAGTGCCAACGCGAATCCGTGGGGTGACGCCTACAGAATCGTGATGGCCAAGACCAAAGGGGGCTCTTCACCCCCAGAACGGTCTCCGGACCGGTTAACGACGATTATCGAAGTACTCTTCCCGTCTCGAGCCACAAGCCCCTGGCCACCTGCACTACGAGACAGTGCGGGCACGGTCGAAATGGTGGCTCCAGTGACGAACGAAGAACTACTCGCAGTTGCTAAATCCCTAGCAATGAACAAAGCTCCAGGGCCGGATGGAGTTCCGAACAACGCTCTCAAGGCAGCGATCATAGCGAACCCGAACATGTTCAGGCTAGCTATGCAGAGATGCCTTGACGAGTGCCGTTTCCCCGATAGATGGAAAAGGCAGAAACTGGTGCTGTTGCCGAAGCCCGGGAAGCCGCCAGGCGACCCATCGGCGTACAGACCAATCTGTCTGATAGACACGACTGGCAAACTGCTTGAGAGGATCATCCTCAACAGGCTCACCCCGTACGCGGAAGGTACGGACGGTCTGTCAAGCAACCAGTTTGGCTTTCGGAAGGGTAAGTCCACAGTGGACGCTCTCAACTCAGTGATAAATACTGCCGAGATAGCGATCCAACGAAAAAGGCGAGGTATTCGATACTGTGCGTTAGTGACACTTGACGTGAAGTACGCATTGAACAGCGCAAGCTGGGATGCCATCGCGCTCTCGTTACACCGGCTTAGCCTACCGGTGGGTCTGTACCGGATCCTGGAAAGTTACTTCCAAAACCGCGTACTGCTATACGAGACCGATGCCGGTCAGAAAAGGGTTCCGATTACCGCCGGAGTCCCGCAGGGCTCGATCCTAGGCCCGGTGCTATGGAACCTCATGTATGACGGGGTTCTGAGACTGAAGTTCCCTCCTGGGGTCAAGATCGTCGGCTTTGCCGACGACGTAACCTTGGAGGTCTACGGGGAGTCAATTCCTGAGGTAGAACTAACCGCAGAACACGCGATTAGCACGGTGGAGGAATGGATGAGCGCGAGAGGCCTGGAGCTCGCTCATCATAAGACGGAGGTAGTTATCGTCAACAACCGCAAGTCGGCACAACATGCAGTTATCCATGTGGGAGAAGTCGCGATCACTTCACAGCGAAGTCTGAAGTCTCTCGGAGTCATTATAGACGACAAGCTGACCTTCGGCAGCCATGTTGACTATACGTGCAAGAGAGCGTCGACTGCTGTTGCGGCACTATCGAGAATGATGTCCAACAGCTCAAAGGTGTGCGCCAGTAGACGTAGGTTACTGGCAGGCGTTGCCGTATCTATCCTCAGGTACGGCGGCCCGTCATGGTCAAGAGCACTGAGGGTAACCAGTTACCTACAGAAACTGGAGAGCACCTACCGCGTGATGTGCCTCAGAGTGATATCTGCCTACCGCACGGTATCACACGATGCATCCTGCGTGATAGCGAGCATGATGCCAGTCGGGCTGGTCATTCGGGAAGATGAGGAGTGCTTTGAGCTACGTGGAAATAGGGGTGCCCGCGAGCGCACCAGGGTGACCTCGGTCGCCAGATGGCAGCGTGAGTGGGACAACTCCTCGAAAGGTAGGTGGACCCACCGGCTGATACCTAGCATATCGAGCTGGGTGGGAAGACCCCATGGGGAAGTTCACTTCCACCTGACACAATTCCTGTCAGGCCATGGCTGTTTCCGTCAGTACCTCCACAGGTTCGGACACGCGGAGGTCCCAGTCTGCCCGGACTGCCCAGGTGTAGATGAAACTGCCGAACACATACTGTTCGTATGTCATCGGTTCGACGTCGAAAGAAGAGCAATGCTTGACGTCTGTGGCTGGGACACAACCCCGGATACCCTTATTCAGCGGATGTGTCAAACGGTGGAGAAGTGGAACGCAGTCTCGGCTGCTACCCTCCAGATTGCCAGTAGGCTACAGGTAATCTGGCGAACCGAGCAACAGACGGCGGGCACGGCTAACTAGTGATTGGTTAGTTGGAACGAAAAAGGCCAAGCGCAAAATAAGAGAGTGAATGGTCTGTTCATGCCGAGGTAGGTTGGCGCAGCGAATGGCAACCGCGTAAGGGGTAAACCCAGCCACCCCGAAGCAAGACAGAAGAGTGAGTGTATAGGCGTATAAGTGGACTGCCTCATGCCAAGACGGGAGGGTCGTAGCGTAGTATGTTGGAACTAAGCTATCGATGCCTCATGGCGTGGCAGAGGAGTGAAAGGGTGAGCATCCAAGTCAGTCTCACACTGCATGTTAAGGGTGAGCATAAAAGTCAGCCTCACAGGTTGGTAGAGGCTAGCACAAAAGTCAGCCTAGCAAGGAATGAAAAAGGTGAGCACAAAAGTCAGCCTCGCATGGTATGTCAGAAGTGGGGCCTAAGAAAAATGTCCCACATGAGATGCCAGAGGGAGTGACAAAGGTACAATAGAGTGGCACGATTGAGAGTGAATCAGGTGATAGGGTGAGCACCCAAGTCAGCCTCACATGGATGGGTAGGGCGAGCACAAAAGTAAGCCTAGCAAGGAATGAGTAAGGTGAGCACACAAGTCAGCCTCGCATGGAACGTAAAAGGTGAGCACAAAAGTCAGCCTCATGTGGGAGTGTTTGAGAGTGAATCAAAGTGTGATTGAGAGAGCACCCAAGTAAGCCTCATACAGGATGTATGATCGCGTGAGTGAGAGTGAATGAGTACATTTAGTACAGCCATCCCCCCAGAAGTAATACCGAGAGGTAGTTCCTGGGAGGAATGATGGCGGAGCCCAATGGAGTTTAGTCGGTATTAATGGCTGGTCACCATTCGAGTCCGACACGCCCCCAGTGCACCCCGTGTGGTAGATTGGACCCTACCGTTAGCACGTGTACTGGGCTAGGACATAAAGGTCTTCTCCATTGTAAAAAAAAAAAAAAAAAAAACAAAAACGCCTACAGGATTGTGATGGCCAAGACCAAAGGGGGCTCCTCACCCCCAGAACGGTCTCCGGACCGGTTGGCAACGATTATCGAAGTACTCTTCCCGTCTCGAGCCACAAGCCCCTGGCCACCTGCACTACGAGACAGTGCGGGCACGGCCGAAATGGTGGCTCCACTGACGAACGAAGAACTACTCGCAGTCGCTAAATCCCTAGCAATGAACAAAGCTTCAGGGCCGGATGGAGTTCCAAACAACGCACTCAAGGCAGCGATCATAGCGAACCCGAACATGTTCAGGCTAGCTATGCAGAGATGCCTTGACGAGTGCCGTTTCCCCGATAGATGGAAAAGGCAGAAATTGGTGCTGTTGCCGAAGCCCGGGAAGCCGCCAGGCGAGCCATCGGCGTTCAAACCAATCTGTCTGAGCGACACGACTGGCAAACAGCTTGAGAGGATCATCCTCAACAGGCTAACCCCGTACGCGGAAGGTACGGACGGTCTGTCAAGCAACCAGTTTGGCTTTCGGAAGGGTAAGTCCACAGTGGACGCTCTCAACTCAGTAATAAAAACTGCCGAGATAGCGATCCAACGAAAAAGGCGAGGTATTCGATACTGTGCGTTAGTGACACTTGACGTGAAGAACGCATTGAACAGCGCAAGCTGGGATGCCATCGCGCTCTCGTTACACCGGCTTAGCCTACCGGATCCTGGAAAGTTACTTCCACAACCGCGTACTGCTATACGAGACCGATGCCGGTCAGAAAAGGGTTCCGATTACCACCGGAGTCCCGCAGGGCTCGATCCTAGGCCCGGTGCTATGGAACCTCATGTATGACGGGGTTCTGAGACTGAAGTTCCCTCCTGGGGTCAAGATCGTCGGCTTTGCCGATGACGTAACCTTGGAGGTCTACGGGGAGTCAATTCCTGAAGTAGAACTAACCGCAGAACACGCGATTAGCACGGTGGAGGAATGGATGAGCGCGAGAGGCCTGGAGCTCGCTCATCATAAGACGGAGGTAGTTTTCGTCAACAACCGCACTTCACAGCGAAGTCTGAAGTCTCTCGGAGTCATTATAGACGACAAGCTGACCGTCGGCAGCCATGTCGACTGTACATGCAAGAGAGCATCGACTGCTGTTGCGGCTCTATCGAGAATGATGTCCAACAGCTCAAAGGTGTGCGCCAGTAGACGTAGGTTACTGGCAGGCGTTGCCGTATCTATCCTCAGGTACGGCGGCCCGTCATGGTCAAGAGCACTGAGGGTAACCAGTTACCTACAGAAACTGGAGAGCACCTACCGCGTGATGTGCCTCAGAGTGATATCTGCCTACCGCACGGTATCACACGATGCATCCTGCGTGATAGCGAGCATGATGCCAGTCGGGCTGGTCATTCGGGAAGATGAGGAGTGCTTTGAGCTACGTGGAAATAGGGGAGCCCGCGAGCGCACCAGGGTGACCTCGGTCGCCAGATGGCAGAGTGAGTGGGACAACTCCTCGAAAGGTAGGTGGACCCACCGGCCTGCCTATGGGAACGTTGCACCTTTCATTTGAGACTAAGTTTGTCAAAATCGGTTCAGCCATCTCTGAGAAAAATGAGTGACATTTTTGGGCACATACACACACACACATACACACATACATACACACAGACATTTGCCGAGCTCGACGAACTGAATCGAATGGTATATGTCACTCGGCCCACCGGGCCTCCGTTAAAAAGTCGGTTTTCAGAGCAATTGCAATACCTTTCTATTGAGAAAGGCAAAAAGGTGCGAAATCGGCAAAGTCCCAAAAAGTCGATTTTTATAAAAAAAAATTTCGAGATAACATAAAATCTCGACGTTTCATGCGTTTCAAAGATGTTTGGCATCAAAAATACGAATTCGATTTCTGAAATTTCATGGGGTCCCCCCTTTGAAAACAAAAATTTGAGTTCCGGCTTATATAGGAATTTCATATGTGACAGGACGATTTAGTCTATATTTCCGGACCCATATAAGCGATCCGTACGAAATTTTATAGACATTTATGGGAATATTATAGCTATCTTTTTGGACAAAGTTTGTGAAAATCGGCCCAACCATTTCCGGGAAACTGATGTGAGTTCGTAAATTTTGAAAGATGGCCGCTTTTCCCGGGTACTTCCGGAACCGTCTATGGTGGTCAATGTAGTCAACGAAAGTTTGGTTGGCCGTCGGTGACCTAGAACAGCAAATTTAAGTTGTTTGAGAGACGTTTTAGCGAAATTTTTACCTATGGGTCATTCCACGCGAAGTGATCAAAAAAAGATGCAAACTTGAAATCGACCTTCACGGATTTGAACAAAATTTGGAGGAATTGTTCATCTAGGGCCAATATATAAAAACCCAAATTTTTGTGTCAATTGAACCACCTCTCGAGTCATGGGAGCACCCCCCGTTTTGGAAAATTGCCAAAACCCTTGATTTTCTTTTGATCATATCTCCGGTTCTATTTACTCTAGAATCAAACCACAAGATGGCTTTTGAAGAAAATTGTTCAAGGAGTCTATAAAAAATATTATTTTTTGCAGACAGTGTTGCCAACTATGCATTTTTTTCAGTTAATTATTAAAAGTTAATTTTTCTCTCAATACGTATATTTTAATTTTGAAAATTTTAATGCCATCGCGTTCCTCAGACATTTTTACCTAAAAACACTTATTGTCCCAATATAATATGAGCGCATCCTGAGATATACCGTTTTGAATGGAAAAACTCCGATTTTCTCATATAAAAATCCATTTTTATTAGCCAACATTGAGAAAATCTTCAAACTGTCATAAAAATCGACCCTGATCTGTTAGAAGCAAACCAAATACGTAGTTTTTCATCATTTCTCGTCTACTTCACGAAAAATTATGTTTGAACTCAGAATACTCAAGTTGGTTTTTTAGTGTTGCGCGCTTGCGATTTTATATGGGAAATTGTGGTTTGTTTGTTTGTTTGTTTATTTGGGCTTTAACCCCAAGGGTCATTCGCCTTGGAAATTGTGGTTTTTTTTTCTTCAAAACGGTGTATCTCAGGATGCGCTCATATTATATTGGGATGATAAGTGTTTTTCATGTAAAAATGTCTGAGGAACGCGATGGCATCAAAATTTTCAAAATTAAAATACAGGGTAAGGTGGGGCAAATCCGACATAGTAAATGGTTTTGGCTGTAATATGCTCATTTTACATCGGATCAAGTCGTTTTATATACCACATTAAAGGTTAGACTTCTGGGCAACTTTATGTATATAGCTTTTTAATCGCATCTTGGAAAAATTTTGAGATACAAGAGTTTTACGAAAACGTTCATTTTTGCTGTTTTCAAAAATGGTGGGGTAAATCCGACCACCTATGTTTTTGGTTGATTTAGTACAGATATTACCCAAATTTCATAGTTTTTCAATGATAAATCAATAAATGTTATGTTATTGAATTGTAACATGAAGAAAATGGAATTCAATGTCAATCTTGGAATGTCAAAATCACGATCAGTAGCACGTAGAGATATTCCCCCTTGCATCGGAGCAATTGCTCGACGAATACTATATTCATCACGTTTTTGTGCCTTTCGTTTGTAATTATGAACCATTGTGCAAAAAAAATAAATAGTAACTATAAAAATAAATTTCGATTTGATAAATAAACATTTTCTTAGCAAAAAAGCGGTCGGATTTACCCCACTATTTGGAGGTCGGATTTGCCCCATTGCGTCATTTTTCATTACGATGTAATTAAAAAAATATGAAAAAAGTTGGACTAAATTCATCAATGCACCTTGTAAGACTTTAATCAAAGAATCTAAATCCACTAACATTTTTTATGAAATCACTTTAACAATCAGAAATATCCTGTAGCCAATGATGCACAAAAATCAAATCAAAAGTTGGAAAAACACACTTATTGTCGTTTGAGCATCTCAATGTAAACTAATAAAATGCTGTCATACCACCATTATGATTATTTTCGATGCTCTACACGACAGCATTGATATTAGTTCGCGTAGTGCTTCCGAATCGCGATAACAGAGGGGGGTCGGGTTTACCCTACGGTCGGATTTGCCCCACCTTACCCTACGTATTAAGAGAAAAATTAACTTTTAATATTTAACTGAAAAAAATGTACAGTTGGCAACACTGTCGGCAAAAAATAATATTTTTTATAGACTCCTTGAACAATTTTCTTCAAAAGCCATCTTGTGGTTTGATTCTAGAGTAAATAGAACCGGAGACATGATCAAAAGAAAATCAAGGGTTTTGGCAATTTGCCAAAACGGGGGGTGCTACCATGACCCGAGGGATGATTCAATTATCACACAAATTTGGGTTTTTATATATTGGCCCTAGATGAACAATTCCTCTAAATTTTGTTCAAATCCGTGGAGGTCGATTACACGTGCCTTGATCACTTCGCATGGAATGACCCCTATTTTGCTTTCATCGGAGTATCGGTTTGAATCACAATTTGCTATGTGATCGCACGCCACAACCTGTAACTCCGTAACCGGAAGTCGGATCAGGATAAAATTAAATAGTCATTTACGGGGACGCAATAGCTTTCATTTGAGGCCAAGTTTAGTCGAATCGGTCTAGCCATCTCCGAGAAACCGATGCGACTGTTATTCTGAATTTAGATACTTCCGCCGGGGCTTCCGGAACCGATGATGGTGGCCAATGTGGCCAGATAGACTTTGAATGGAAGTTAGTGACCTAATACTACAAATTCAAGCAGTTGTGGTCATATTTTGGAAAAATTTTCACCTTTATACATTCATTGCAGAATTTATTAAAATCGACATTTTCTGCGTGTTCGTACTCATCACCCTGTAATTTCGGAACCGGAAGTCGGATCCATTACAAATTCAATAGCAGCCTATGGGAACGTTGCACCTTTCATTTGAGACTAAGTTTGTCAAAATCGGTTCAGCCATCTCTGAGAAAAATGAGTGACATTTTTGGTCACATACACACACAGACGCACGTACACGCACATACATATATACATACATACACACATACATACACACACAGACATTTGCCGAACTCGACGAACTGAATCGAATGGCATATGTCACTCGTCCCTCCGTTAAAAAGGCGGTTTTCAGAGCAATTGCAGTACCCTTCTAAAGGCAAAACACAAAAATATATCTTAACTGATATATGCTTTGAAGCGATTCAAGGCGAAAGCGACTGGCTTTGAATTTAGCATATTTTTACATTTATTTATTCGTTCATTATTTACTTATATGTTCATTTATTTCTGGGGAAAATGTTCGTTAGGTCGTATCGTAAGTAACAATGTTATTCTCTTTGTTTACTTTTTACTCTGTAATAAACCAAGCCGCTTAAACATTCGTCCCTTCGTTCTTTGCATAATGTGCTAGACGAAACCATCGTCCCTCGATATGTGCTGAAAAATATGTGAAATGTTTATGTTAATGCCTATAAACCGAGGAACTATTCATTAATTTATTTACTAATTTAATTATTTGTTGGTGTATTAATTTCTCTATGTATTTATTTATTATTCATTTATATTTTATCAGTGTAGATGTCTCACAATCCTTTCTGATTATTTAGGTTAAATTTTCCTTAAGCGGGCCTGACAGCGCAAAATTTTAAACAAAAAAGATTTTTAGTTTTGGATATTTTGGATCCCTAAGACAAGAAATATTAGCCCAAGAAAGGATTTACTCGAATTTGTTCGACTGCTAGAGCCCATCAACTACCAACTATCAATTTTGATATGAGGGGGCTGATAAAATCGGGTCTTCAGTGTATTTAATATTTAACATTTAATATTTTATGTTTTTTATTTTATATTTAATATTTATTATTGAATATTTAACATTTGATATTTAATATATAAAACCGATTTAATCCACCTAGCAGTGAGATGAGACATTTCTTACACATTTCACTATTGGATTAGTTTGCAGAACTCACGAGAAGTAGGCACCCAACTAGAGGTGGGATGAAAACAGTTTCTAGTCTTACACGAATAAAATCTCGAATAAACTGAATAAATTATAGAAATCAACAAAACGATCGAAATAAAAAAGTAAAGCAAAAAATGAAACAATAGGTTTTTAAATTCATAAAATGAGTAGAAAAATTAATGTAAATCAAAATTATAATATACACGAATCAAAGTAGATTAGGTTATTAAATAAAAATTAAGATTATATTTAGAAATAGTTATAAGATTAATAGAATAAATTGACTCATACAAACAAATTGAATGAAATAAAAGGAATGACAACATGAAATGCATAAAATGAAAGATATGAATAAAACGAATCAAATGAATCAAATGAATCAAATGAATCAAACGAATCTAACGAATCAAACGAATCAAATGAATCAAATGAATCAAATGAATCAAATGAATCAAATGAATCAAATGAATCAAACGAATCAAACGAATCAAACGAATCAAACGAATCAAACGAATCAAACGAATCAAACGAATCAAACGAATCAAACGAATCAAACGAATCAAACGAATCAAACGAATCAAACGAATCAAACGAATCAAACGAATCAAACGAATCAAACGAATCAAACGAATCAAACGAATCAAACGAATCAAACGAATCAAACGAATCAAACGAATCAAACGAATCAAACGAATCAAACGAATCAAACGAATCAAACGAATCAAACGAATCAAACGAATCAAACGAATCAAACGAATCAAACGAATCAAACGAATCAAACGAATCAAACGAATCAAACGAATCAAACGAATCAAACGAATCAAACGAATCAAATGAATCAAATGAATCAAACGAATCAAACGAATCAAACGAATCAAATGAATCAAATGAATCAAATGAATCAAATGAATCAAATGAATCGAATGAATCAAATGAATCAAATGAATCAAATGAATCAAATGAATCAAATGAATCAAATGAATCAAATGAATCAAATGAATCAAATGAATCAAATGAATCAAATGAATCGAATGAATCAAATGAATCAAATGAATCAAATGAATCAAATGAATCAAATGAATCAAATGAATCAAATGAATCAACTGAATCACATGAATCACGTGAATCACATTAATCAAATGAATTAAATGAATCAAATTGATTTAATTCATCCAGTGAATACAATGAAACAAATTAATGAAATGGATCAAATGAATAAAAAGAATGGATGAACAAAATTAATAAAGTAAAAAATAAATGAAATGCATAAATAAAACAAACGAATCAAATAAAAAAATGAGCTGAAGTGATAAAATGAATAAAAAGAAGAAAATGAGCAGAATTAAATGCTTTGATTAAAATGAAAAATTTAACAATGGTAAAAGGTTATAAATTAATATAAAAAAACAAATTGAATCAAATAAATTATTTGGATGAAATGATTAAAACTGAAAAAGTAGTCAGATTATTAAAATGAAGAAACTGAACAAAATGAATAAATTGGAATAAATGAATAAAATGCATACAATGAATAAAATAAGTTAAATGAATGATATGAGAAAAATGCACAAAAAGAATAAACTGGTCAGAGTGAATCCAAAGAATGAAACGAATAAAATAAGTAAAATGAACGCAGATGAACAAAACGAATAAAAAGATGCGGAATGAAATAATTAATTAAAATGAAATGGTCATATATTTGAAGCTAAAAACCTTTTTCTAATAAAGAAAATGAATAAACCGGATTGTACGAATTTGAGAACCATTGCATCAGAAAGTTTTGAAATGTTTTTGAAAATACCATCTTCTGAGAAAAGGGTAATAAATATGCAATGGACTTTCTAGGGCTTCCATCTTTTTTTTAGTTTTATTCTTTTTGTTTTCATGCTTCTTTACTTGACGGAGTCGTTTTAAGATTATCTGGTGTTTCTACTTTATTGTTGGACCTTAATTATTTATCAGGAACCTGGAACGTTCAATTTGCTTTGAAATTCGAAGTTTACTTTTTGGTCACATATTCCCGAAAAAAGATTTATGTACAGAATAGAATTTACTGGCCCAGTATTTTAACGCGCAATTAAATATAGTAAAGTGAGATAAGGTCACATGTGCTTTCAAGCCCCTTGAACAGAGAACGACAGGGATAATGCGATTCGTGAATGAGACAGGTAGACATTTCAAATTTTTTATTTACATTGAAGTAAATAGTGTGAAATGTCTAGGCTATGTCGATAGCATAAAAGCCGTGCATTCAGTTGATTGCAATGCAGTCTCTTTCCATTCATCCTTATAGCTTTCATATTGTTTCGTTCGGAATTCTCGTGCAGGAAATATGGATAAATAAGTCCTACACAGACCAATACTGTGAAAAAGAAATGGTTCAAACTACTCAGTACATCCAGATATGGACGACGACAAGTTAGCAGACACTTTGTTGTTGGATCCCCCATCGAGAGTGGGTACTTTGGGAGACTTCTTTTCCTGGATATTTTTGGTCTTTAATCCGTTATTTTTCATGAAAGTTCGTACCAATACAACGAATGTGCAGCTGATACAACTCATAGTTCATTCGCCTGCACAACGTTCCGTTTTCCATCTGCACGCCACCATAGATGGTACGGAACACTTTTCGTTCGAAAACTCCAAGCGCGTTGGTCATCCACGAGCATAGTCCAGGTCTCGTGGCCGTAGAGGACCACCGATCTAATAAGCGTTTTGTAGATAATCAGCGTCCTCCGGAGTCCATAGTAGGCACGATTTCCCGCCAAGATCCGTCTCTGAATTTCTCTGCTGTTATCATTGTCGTCGGTTACCAGTGAGCCCAAATACATGAATTCGTCGACCATCTCGATTTCGTCACCGTCAATCCGAACTCGGGTGGGAGGTTCACATTGTCGTCTCTAGAATCTCTTCCTCTCATGTATTTTGTCTTCGAAAGGTTGATGGCAAGTCCAATCCTGCTGGCTTCAGTTTTCAGTCTTTGAGCATATATTTCATTCAAAATTCAATAGAGATACGAATAGTTTAAATATCGCACGTGGAATGTCTCTTTTGAAAATTTTCATCGTCAAACTTTCATATTACTCAGTTAAGCCACATATTTTTCTGATATAGCCATGCATTTCCTTAATTATAGTGTAGATACAGGCTTTGAATACAATTGAATTAAAACCATACGTCTCCCAACCTTTGAACGGAACGGATCGTTATATTTCACAGTGGTGTTCGTTGTGTAAATTTCAGTGATTGAAGGTCATCCTTTGTTCGTTCGTTAGCTGCCATTCTGCTGGTGCCGGCAGTAAATCCAGTACATTGTTTCCGCTGGTGCGGAACAATCGACGTTGTTTGCAGATAAGTTTTGCATTATTTTTTTCCTCGTTTGCTTTCTTTCCTTTTCCCTACTTTTACTCTACCTTGTAATCAAATAATAAGACACATTCCCGTTTATATAACGCTCTGCCCTCGTGCTTAAATGGCCGAGGGCGAAATACCATCTGATGTAATCATGGAAGTCCCTGATCCCCCTAATACTCGCATTGCTCCCCGTATAAAGCAGTACCCAGAAGGTTCCTCTGGGCCATGGGTGGTATATTTTCGGACCGGAGAGAAACCGGTTAATATATTAAAACTTTCTCGAGATCTGACTGCTAATTACTCGGCCGTAACTCAGATAACACGTGTTCTAGTGAGTGATCTCGGCCAGGCAAACGCGATTGCTTGCTGTGAGCGCTTTACGCGGGAATTTGAAGCGTACGTGCCTTGTGTGGCCTGTGAAATCGATGGGGTAGTGTCCGAACCGGGCCTGAAATGCGAAGAACTGTTGGAGCACGGGGTTGGCTGCTTTAAGGACCCCTCTCTTGAACAGATTAAGATCTTAGAATGCAAACAATTGTATACCGCAAACACCGAGGGAGGTAAGACTATCTACTCTCTATCAGGCTCGATTCGGGTGACATTCGCCGGGTCCTCTCTTCCCAACTACATCCTCCTTGACAAGGTTCGCCTACCAGTTCGCCTCTTCGTACCGCGGGTCATGAACTGCAGCAATTGCAAGCAGTGGGGCCACACAGCCACATATTGTGGAAATAAGAAACGATGCGGCAAATGCGAAGGAGAGCATGAGGATGACTCTTGCGACAAAGAAACTGAAAAGTGTATTTGCTGCGGGGGCCCTTCACATGCTCTTAAATCATGTCCTGCGTACAAGCAGCGCGGGGATAAAATTAAGCGCTCCCTTAAGGAACGCTCAAGGCGTTCTTATGCAGAAATGCTAAAGAATGCTTCGCCATCTGTCCTGTCCGAAAATCCCTATGCTGGTTTGGCTAACGTTGAGCAAGAATCGGACGACCCACGAGAGGGAACATCTTTGGTTAACCCAGGGGAATCCAGGAAGAGGAGAAATCCAGCCTCCCCTACATTGCCTCGTAAGGGTGCCAAGGTGTCGTCCACTCAGAGTGCGCCATCTACAACCAATAAATCCAACGGAAGTGATGCACAAAAGCCGAAGCAATTTGCTCCAGGACTTGGAAATATTAATTCTAACAAGGAGTACCCACCACTTCCAGGGACATCCAAAACCCCAAGTGTCCCCTTTTTTCAAACAGATACTCAGTCCAGTAGCGGACTAATGAAATTTTCTGACATAGTGGACTTAATTTTCACAGCTTTCAATGTTACTGATCCTCTTAAAAGCCTTCTGATACGTTTTCTCCCTATAGTGCAAACATTTTTGAAGCAGTTGACTACTAAATGGCCCCTCCTTGCAGCGATCGTATCCTTCGATGGCTAAGTCATCGAACGAGGTCACCGATTCGATCACTGTTCTACAGTGGAACAGCAGAAGTATCATCCCGAAAATCGATTCCTTTAAATTTTTACTGAATAGTTTAAAATGTGATGCTTTCGCATTATGTGAAACTTGGTTAACTTCCGATATAAATCTCAACTTCCACGACTTTAATATAATTCGTCTGGATCGAGAAAACCCCTATGGAGGAGTACTTTTGGGGATCAAAAAGTGCTATTCTTTCAACCGAATTAACCTCCCTTCGACACCAGGCATTGAAATTGTCGCTTGTCAAGTTTTAATCAAAGGTAAAGACCTTTGCATTGCTTCCATCTACATTCCTCCTAGAGCCTCGGTAGGGCACCGAACGCTTTGTAATATCACGGAATCCTTACCGGCACCGCGGCTAGTTCTGGGAGACTTTAACTCGCACGGTACGGTATGGGGCTGTCTTCATGATGATAATAGATCAACATTAATCCAAGATCTTTGCGATAATTTCAACATGACCATCTTAAACACGGGAGAAATGACGCGGATTCCTACACCACCAGCACGCGCAAGCGCGTTGGATTTGTCGCTATGCTCGACATCGCTACAGTTAGATTGCATGTGGAAGGTGATCCCTGATCCCCACGGTAGCGATCATTTGCCTATCGTGATTTCAATTGCTAACGGTTCAAGACCATCGGAAACAATCAATGTCTCATATGACCTCACACGGAACATTGATTGGAAGAGTTACGCGACCGCGATATCCGTTAAAATCGAATCCACTCAAGAACTTCCTCCGGAGGAAGAGTACAGGTTTTTGGCTGGCTTGATTCTCGACAGTGCGAATCAAGCTCAGACTAAACCAGTACCCAGCGCGAATACCCATGGACGGTCTCCCACCCTGTGGTGGGATAAAGAGTGCTCAGAGCTGTACGCGGAAAAGTCCACTGCATATAAGGCCTTCCGGGAAGACGGGTTACCCGCTAGCTATCAACAGTACGCGTCGTTAGAAAGGCGAGTGAAGAGTCTAATGAAAGCCAAAAAACGCAGTTATTGGCGCCGGTTCGTCGATGGGTTAACGAGAGAAACAGCGATGAGCACTCTTTGGGGTACGGCTCGACGTATGCGTAACCGTAATAGTACCAACGAGAACGTGGAATATTCAAACCGTTGGATATTCGCTTTCGCCAAGAAGATCTGTCCGGACTCTGTCCCGGTACAGAAAACGTGCCGCGCCGCGTCTCCTCACGATACCGCGAACGAAACACCGTTTTCGATGGTGGAGTTCTCACTTGCTCTCTTATCGTGCAACAATAACGCCCCAGGGTTAGACAGAATCAAATTCAACTTGCTGAAGAATCTGCCTGACACTGCAAAAAGGCACTTGTTGAATTTATTTAACAAGTTTCTTGAGGGTAACATTGTCCCTCATGACTGGAGGCAAGTGAAGGTCATCGCCATCCAAAAACCAGGAAAACCAGCCTCCGACCACAACTCGTATCGGCCGATTGCAATGCTGTCCTGTATTCGGAAGTTGTTCGAGAAAATGATCTTGTATCGCCTCGACAATTGGGTTGAAGCAAATGGCTTACTGTCAGATACACAATTTGGCTTCCGCAAAGGCAAAGGGACGAACGATTGCATTGCGTTGCTTTCTACAGAAATCCAAATGGCCTATGCTAACAAAGAGCAGATGGCATCAGTCTTCTTGGATATTAAGGGGGCTTTTGACTCAGTTTCTATCAACATTCTGTCAGAGAAGCTGCACCAGCATGGTCTTTCGCCAATTTTAAATAACTTTTTGCTAAACCTGTTGTCTGAAAAGCACATGCACTTTTCGCATGGCGATTTAACAACATCGCGATTTAGCTACATGGGTCTTCCCCAGGGCTCATGTCTAAGTCCTCTGCTCTACAATTTCTACGTGAATGACATTGACGATTGTCTTGCCAATTCATGCACGCTAAGGCAACTTGCAGACGACGGGGTGGTCTCTGTTACAGGGCTAAAAGCTGCCGACTTGCAAGGACTATTACAAAATACCTTGGACAATTTGTCTGCTTGGGCTCTTCAGCTGGGTATTGAGTTCTCCACGGAGAAAACTGAGTTGGTTGTTTTTTCTAGGAAGCGCGAGCCGGCGCAACTCCAGCTTTTATTAATGGGTGCAACGATCAACCAGGTTTTCACATTTAAATATTTCGGGGTCTGGTTCGACTCTAAAGGTACCTGAGGATGTCACATTAGGTATCTGAAACAGAAATGCCAACAAAGGATCAATTTTCTCCGAACAATAACTGGAACATGGTGGGGTGCTCACCCAGGAGACCTGATCAGGTTGTACCAAACAACGATATTGTCGGTGATGGAGTACGGGTGTTTCTGTTTCCGCTCCGCTGCGAACATACACTTCATCAAACTGGAGAGAATCCAGTATCGTTGCTTGCGCATTGCCTTGGGTTGCATGCACTCGACCCATACGATGAGTCTCGAAGTGCTGGCGGGCGTTCTTCCGCTAAAAAATCGATTTTGGGAACTCTCATATCGATTGCTCATCCGATGCGACATTCTGAACCCGTTGGTAATTCAAAATTTCGAGAGGCTCGTCGAGCTTAATTCTCAAACCCGTTTTATGTCCTTGTACTTCGACTACATGGCACAGAGCATCAATCCTTCTTCGTATAATCCCAACCGTGTCCGTTTCCTAGATACTTCTGATTCTACTGTATTCTTCGACACATCCATGAAGGAAGAGATTTGTGGAATCCCGGACCATATACGCCAGCAGGTGATCCCCAATATATTTTATAATAAATTCCGAGAAGTCGACTGCGACAAAATGTTTTACACTGACGGATCAAATCTCGATGGGTCCACTGGCTTCGGTATCTTCAACAATACTATCACCGCTTCATTCAAGCTCAATGATCCCGCTTCAGTTTACGTCGCAGAGTTAGCTGCAATTCAGTACACCCTTGGGATCATCGACACTCTGTCCACAGATCACTACTTCATCGTTTCGGACAGCCTCAGCTCTATCGAGGCTCTTCGTGCGGTGAAGCCTAAAAAGCAACTCCCGTATTTTCTGGGGATGATACAGGAGTCCTTGTGTACGTTATCTGAAAAATCTTATCAGATTACCTTTGTTTGGGTCCCCTCTCATTGTTCTATCCCGGGCAATGAAAAGGCCGACTCATTAGCAAAGGCGGGCGCATTAAACGGTGACATATACGAAAGACCAATCTGCTTCAACGAATTTTTTAGTATTTGTCGTCAGAGGACGCTCAACAGTTGGCAAACCTCGTGGAGCAACGGGGAACTTGGACGATGGCTACATTCGATTATCCCAAAGGTATCAACGAAGCCTTGGTTCGGGGGGATGGATGTGGGTCGGGATTTTATTCGCGTAATGTCCCGACTTATGTCCAATCACTACACCATGGATGCGCATTTGCGGCGTATTGGGCTTGCGGAGAGTAGTCTGTGCGCTTGTGACGAGGGCTATCACGACATCGAACACGTTGTCTGGGTATGCGCCGGGTATTGTGACGCCAGGTCTCAGTTAAAGGAATCCCTTCGGGCCCGAGGTAGACCACCCAATGTACCAGTCCGAGATATGCTGGCAACTCGTGATTTCCCCTATATGTCCCTTATTTATACCTTCATAAAAACGATAAATATCCCAATTTATCCCCTCTCTTTTATTTCTCGTTTTTAGAGTTTCCTCCTGCCTTGTGGAACCGATTAGCTCCAGAGTGCCACTATGTAACCGCCGTCGCCCTTACCACTACGCCTGCATAGAAGGAAACTGAAGCGAGAGCGACTCGAGGTCCGATGACTTTTGAAGGATTCCCCGCGGGTCCGAAGAATACCATCCGCCAATCCGGTACTCGACGACTTACTAGACTGAGGCGCAAATTTGTTTCGCTGATCCCCCTCCCCCCCCCCCCGTTCGAGCGAAAGTTGCAAGTTTTGCTCTTCTCTCCCTGTCTCTCCCCTGTCCTTGATACAACTGCTGCTACACTGATGCGGAAATAAGCCACCCTCTGAATATCTTGACCAAGCATAAGTTTTAGTTAAAAAATTCAAATTAGTATTCTGTATTCCTAGTTTTAAGATAGCTATAATTTTTACTCTTTATTGAAACTCTTGTCCTCCATCTTGTAAATAGAATTGAATCCCTAGTTTTAAGATTTCTGTGAAGTTTTTCATAAATATTTGTTCCCCCTTTTTGTGTACTAAACTATATTGTTAGTTTTAAGATAACCGTAAAATATTTCGTAAAATACTATTACTCCCCCTCTTGTATATCAAAGTGAATCCCTTGTTTTAATTTTTTTTCATAAAAAAATCTTTTGGCCCTCTCTTGTATATTGAATCTTATTTCTAGTCTTAAGATAGCTGTAAACTTTTTTTTTCCTTTGTAAAAAAAATATTTCAACATTGTAACCTCCTAGTTTTAAGATATCCAAAATGTAAAAACATAAGCATTTGGCACCGCCAAGCTAACGCATTTGTGCCTATCAAATAAACGAAATGAATAAAAAAAATTGAATTAAAACTGAGTTGATGTAGCAGCAGACAAAAAATAGTTTTGTTTTCTCAAACCTTCGCAATTACAATTAATAAATATTTCAGATTGGCAGAAGATCTTATCACACAACTTAGAAATGGATACAGAAATAGCTATATAGATGCTATAGAAGAGAGAGAGAGAGAGAGAGAGAGAGAGAGAGAGAGAGAGATGGGGGGGGCGTGTGAGGAATGGCAAATGATGGTTGATGCAGTGACATTATTTTAATAGGTATATTATTATGATATATTGATTTCTTTCATTCTTATCATAATTAATGTAAGTAGTAATTTTTGCGCCATATAAATAATATAACCTAAATCTTGCAAAAGAGCCAAATTTTCGCTAGATTTTTGGGCTTTAAACATACAATTGTGTTGCGGCAGAGCGCAATCTGTTCACATACTCTCGCCACTGTATTATTACCAGTAACAAAAGTGCCAAATAAATTCACGACAGTCTAGTTCAGTCGCCGCCGGCGGTGGTCGATCGATCGTACTTTGTGTTTTTATACCTTATCACAGTCCGTCTTTTGTTTCGCTGTTTGTGCCTTGTTCGCTTCGTCCATTTATTGGAAGGCAGGAAACGGGTCCTACCACTGCGAACGATCATCTGGTGCCGTGACCAGGATACCTTTGTGCCACAACAACCTGCCAACCGATAGTTTGATATTTCGATAGTGGGAATTCATGTAAGGAGAATCGGCTACGGACTTACTCTATGTCACTTCAGCTATGCCGGTGTGAGCGGGTATGCAGCTGTATAGCAAAATCAACCCCCTGCGGTGCTATATCAGTGTGGGCGTACTTGCAGCCGCATAGTAGAATGCATTTTCCACCGAAATCTACTCCCAGTTGCGCGGATCGCAACGTCTCCGAATGCGTTCATCAATCAGCAAGTGATCCGTAGCAGTAAGTCTCGAAACGCAAGCATGTCGCCATTACAAAATACCACCAACAATCCAAACAGCGATGGAGGAATCTAGTATGGATTGCAAGTCATCGTGAAGTTATATCCCCAGAGTTCAGAATAATCAACATCCAAAATATATTTAAAAACATTCGTTTTGGTGGGGGAGCATGTTGCGGCAGAGCGCAATCTGTTCACATACCCTCGCCACTGTATTATTACCAGTAACAAAAGTGCCAATAAATAGACCTTTCTCGTCAAAATTTTTTATATGATAGGATGCTTCCTTTTTCATTCCCAATTCATTACTGCCTATTGCCGCGATGATTTGGTACCTCTAACTATTGAAAAAATAAAAAATAGTGCAAGCTGCCCATTTAACCCCATATTCTGAATACCTATTTTGCCTTGCTTCCCCGTATTTTTACACCATTTGGATGAATTTCCTGAGGGGAATACTAAAAGGATGCCAGATCTGCATATATATTAGTAAATCTGCAGATTTTGCATTTTCACTGCAGATCTTTTGCAGATTACAAATATTTAGCAGAACAAAGCCGATGCCAGCCAATTTATACATCTGCTTGCAACATTTTTGATCATTTAAAATATATACATACTACATTTCTATGTCAAATTTATTGAAGATTTTTGTAGCAATCTGCAGACTTTTATATTTTTACTGCAGGCTATTGTTTAAATGGACCTGGCATCACTGATGCTGAAATGATTCATTCATATACGGCTGGATGTTGTTGGCTCGAATCAAAACTTGTCGAAAGTAAACAAAGTTCATTTCATATCGTCAACCTGGCGCCCAGGTGGTGAAATCAACGGAGTGCTGGAGCGTTGCCAAAAAAATTTTATTTCCAGATTAAATTTTACTAAACTTCCCAGTTTAACTCAGCCGAAATGCTGGCTGGTTCTAATTCGTATTCCGGCTCCTCTGACACAACCGATTCAAGTTAGAATGTTCAAGGGGTACCATTTCGATGCGGCCTAGCCGCATAACCGAGGCCTAGGAACCGAAGCGGCGCAAAGCCGCTGAGGATCCGCCGAGCGAGGTGGCCACCGACCCGCCGTCCGAAGCAAGCGAACCTGTGACCCACTTGTTTGCCCGGCTTACTCAAACATAGGGGCTATCCCTAGTTTAAGTCCGACTGAGCGGTAGCGAAGTCGGACAGCACGCGCAAAAGCGATGTGGCGTAGTCACATTGGGTGCTGGACACAAAATAAAATTGGCAACGCTAGTAAAATGTAAACACAAATGAACACTCCGGATGAACCTATCGTCAATTGACATTTCGACGAGTTTTGATTCGAGCCAATAATATGGGCCCTTCATATACCTGTCAAAAACATAGAGCATTGTATGAAAATGTATTGAGTTCTACAAGATGACGACACGAATGAACTCATAATGAATGAAGTTCATGTTTGACAATTCTCGGTGGTTTGTTTACTTTGTCAGATGCGTGAGTGTGAGCGCAACGGTTGCTCATCTGTTACATTCGAACTCACGTAACTTCCATGTAAACAAACCACCGAGAATTGTCAAAAGAAGTTCATCCGGCTCGTTTTGCGGGGTTATGTCGGTTGGTGTAAAACCTAATAACCTCACTTTTCTGACAGTTCAGTGTGCTTGTTTACCTAAAACTTGTTTACATGGACTTTTAAAATTTACATTACTTGAATAATTTTGATGCTCTTTGTTCATGCATTGACCAATCGGCGCTGGATGTAATACCCGGTGACATATGCTGAATCGCAAGATCAAGTATTGGGCTATTAAACGATTGCTTTCTGGATGATGGATAAGGATTTGTACACATTTGTTTGTTTGCTCGTGGGTTAAGTCCTAACAAGATGATTACTCATTTTAGGTGGTGAAGTTTACCTGAACTGTATAGGTAACGAATTCGGTCTATGATAAGTTGTTGAAATGATTTTGTTCGTTCAATGCCCATATCGAAGAACGTTTCCATTGGTTAGAATGCCTACCAGCGTATGATAGCTGCAAACATGAGGACAACAAGGTTATCGCTTTCGAATGGAACAATTATTTATTAATCGTGTTCAAGTTCCATTACAGCAAAAGTTTCGTCGATGATCACATTGTCGTTGATTTAGCCGGCAAATGCAAAACAGTGCTCGGCACTGACGATAAGGAGTTAGAAGGATTTGATAGGAGTGATAAGAATGCAGAGCATTATACATTCTGGAAGAATATCAGGGAGGAGAAATTATATGTAAATTTATATTATATCCCGAGTTGCCATCATTTTGGCACCGCAATAAAGCTATCTTTCATCTGCTGTCTTGTTCAAATTGGTAGGAAATAACTAGGCATGCTTCGGAGATCTGTCTTAACACTCTCTACTTAGCGCAGGATACGCGAAACCGCTGCCAGCTTTCGAAAGAAAATTCTTAGCTGCTGCTACTCTATTAGTCTCTCAATTGAGGACTACAATTTCGGTCGGATAAATTATGCTATGAAAATTGTATTTTCTGGAATTTCATCTGACGAGATCAATTCATTGTGAGGAATTTCGCTGCGTTTCAATATTGCTTGCCTCTGTAGGTGATGCTGTGTGTGGATTCACTTCGGCAGCCCGCTCTTATGTTTTGGCTAATTTTGCTAAAAAGCCTCTAGGTTATACTATGGTCACTTTAAAAACGCCCTGCTATTTAATCTTGTAGCTCTCGGCAAGTCAGTCCTGGCACTCTTCTCGACTATTCCTGGCACTATACCGCTGATGTCGCACTTATTACGGTATTCAAACTTGGCGAGAGCAGCAGTAGTTTCGTCGGAATTGTTCACTCGACACGCAGTAAGTGCAAGGACTCTACTACTTATGCCTGAGCCCCTCGTTGAAACCTTCGTCCTGTCGGAGTGTTAGCTTCGCCCGATACCGGAGCGTATTGCTGAACCGTAGCAGTCTGCTACTGGCGCTGCTTCCTTCGAATCGGAATCGCTGAATATTCCCGTTAGCCGAATGTCCAACGTGGCCGAAGGCAAACCGATTGCAGTAACATCACCAGCCGTAGCTGACATTTTAGTCTTTAATCCAAGTCCCTGCCATAATTTAAAAAAATTAATGCTGTTTTATTTAGTTTAATTGTGCATATTGTTTACATCAGACACTCCCCTTAATTCATTGAGTACGTATTTCACTGCCTTTATAATCCTTTTGGAATCATTTACAATAATCCTTTATAATCATTTTATAATAAGTGTATTGCTAGTTAGGACTTTTATATCAGCCGGGCCCTTTTATAATTTGTTATAAAATCATTATCAAAATTCATAATCCATTGTTGCGTTATGTTTATGTACATGGCCAGATAGATAGTTTTTAACTGGGACGGGGCGTATGGATACGAAAAACCTAATGTCAATTGCAGCCAGGGGGAGCTGTCAAATGCAGCCAAAGGGAACCGTCAAATGCTGTCAGAGGGAACTGTCAAATGTAGCCAGTCCATTTAAAATATGTGAGTAAGAAAGAGTGGCTATGCAAGACAAGAGATAAAATGAACAGAAAAAAAGAAACAGAAAACATCTATCCACAGGTTCTGTCCCAGGATTTTAATAGAGAACATGAAAATTCGATTTGGCAGTAGGCCTTTTTCAAATGTTTGGTTAGAAATTCCTTACTTCTTCAATGAATCATGTACAAGAAAAGTAAAAATGTTAAATTTAACGGAACAATGTATGATGCCGACATCGAATAAAAAATTACACCTGAGCGAGCTTGTTTGGAAAGAGTTAATATTTGGCAGCGAACCAAACCAAGTTTCTCATACTGTGACCGAATCAACAAAACTTCCAAGACCATGTAAACAATCTCTCTGAACTGTCAAAAAAGTGAGGTTAAACATTATCATGCCATGTTCTCCACCGAGAGGTTCACTTTAGTTTGTTTACATAACCAATGAACTTTGTACCGCGACTCACCACTTCATTTGCCGCGTTGCCAGGAACTCAAGCAAAAATATACAAAACAGTGTTGCCCAAACACACATTTTGAGTCCCACCATTCTTGCAAAGGTGAAAAAAATACTCAACATTCTTGCATTTTTCAAATTTAAAAAAATCATTAAAAAATCACGATAGCTCGAAATAGTCTCATTTCAACGGCAATATTCTTAAAAATGTGTAGTCTTTTGAATAAAAATAAGAAAAAAGGGGGTTAGGTCGGACGAGAAAGGTCTATTCAGAAAAAATATTATTCCTCAAAGAGCTCAAAATTAACCAAGTAAGTACATATTCTTCTGTCAGGAGTGCTACCGCCAGTTGCTGGAGGTAGTCCTGGTAGCACAATCTTCCTGACCAATATAACTACTAAAGCATTTTCTGTTGATTTGAAAGTAATCGATTTGGATTTCAGATCCTTTGTCAGGTGATCTACAGGGAGCCATGTGGGTATTTTTAAAACTACGTGACAGATTTGTGTTTTCCAACGTTGGAATATTCAAACAAATCCATTCAGTCAATCCTTTAGACGTATTCAGCGAGAATGGGTTTATGGTAGTTCAAACTACGCATATCATTTACAATACACGATTTATCGTATCTTTTCTATAAATCGTTGTAAGTCAAAGTAAGTAAATTGATTAGAGAGAGCCAAATAAAAGTTTTTCAAAAATTCAACGGAAAAAATGAAATTGATCTAATTATTATTTCCTTATTTCAATGAACTTTAACATTCAATAAAGCGATAAAATATTATCAAGTGATTCATTTTCAATCGTCCTGGTCGGGACTATTGATTGATTCATAAATGAAATACGATACGGCCGTTATAAAATATACTTCCTGAAAAACTCAAATTTTCATGGCGTAATAACGCTATGGAAACAAAAAAAAAAGTTGTTGCTTTCAGCGTGATTTTCGTGATACCTACTCTCGAATCTCAATAAAACAAAAGAAAAAGAAATATTATCAAAACAAATATATTTTTTTGGTTTACAATCTCGCAAAATGCGTCATTTAAAATTTTTTAAATCCAAGTATCAGTATGATAATAGACCTTTCTCGTCAAAAATTTTTATATGATAGGATGCTTCCTTTTTTATCCCCAATTCGTTACTTCCTATTGCCGCGATGATTTGGTACCTCTAACTATTGAAAAAATCAAAAATAGTGCAAGCTGCTCATTTAACCCCATATTCTGAATACCAATCTTGTCTTGTTTCCCTGTATTTTTTCACCATTTGGATGAATTTCCTGTGGGGAATACTAAAAGGATGCCAGATCTGCATATATATTAGTAAATCTGTAGATTTTGCGTTTTCACTGCAGATCTTTTGCAGATTACAAATATTTAGCAGAACAAAGCCTATGCCAGCCAATTTATACACCAACCTTCAACATTTTTGATCATTTAAATTATATACATACTACATTTCTACGTCGCATTTATTGAAGATTTTTGTAGCCATCTGCAGACTTTTATATTTTTACTGCAGGCTATTGTTTAAATAGACCTGGCATCACTGATGCTGAAATGATTCATTCATATACCTGTCAAAAACATAGAGCATTGCATGAAAATGTATAACCTCACTTTTCTGACAGTTTCGGTGTGCTTGTTTACCTAAGACTTGTTTACACGGACTTTTAAAATTTACATTACTTGAATACTTTCGATGCTCTTTGAAAGAATATCAACTCAAGAGGGATGAGGATTGGAACAATGGTAACCTGGTTCATACATTGACCAATCGGCGCTGGATGTAAAACCCGGTGGCATATGCTGAATCGAAAGATCAAGCATTGGGCTATAAAACGATTGCTTTCTGGATGATGGATCCTTATCCTATTTGTACACATTTGTTTGTTTGCTCGTGGGTTAATTCCTAACAAGATGATCCGATTGATTCTTCATTTTTAGGTGGTGAAGTTTACCTGAACTTTATAGGTAACGAATTCGGTCGATGATAAGTTGTTGAAATGATTTTGATCGTTCAATGCTCATATCGAAGAACGTTTCCATTGGTCAGAATGCCTACCAGCGTATGGAACAATAATTTATTATTCGGTTTCAAGTTCCATTACAGTAAAAGTTTCGTCGATTATCGCATTGTCGTTGATTTAGCCGGAATATGCAAAATAGCGCTCGGCACTGACGACAAGGAGTAAGAAGGATTTGATTGGAGTGATAATAATGCAGAGCATTATATATTCTGGTAGAATATCAGGGAGGAGAAATTATATGTAAATTTATATTATATCCCGAGTTGCATTAATTTTGGCACCGCAATAAAGCTATCTGCAACTGCTGTCTTGTTCAAATTGGCACGAAATAACTAGGCAGCGAATGATAGATTTCATAGTCAATTTATTTACTTTTTCTGAAAGATAAGTAATTAGTATGTTGTGAATATATGTGTCGCCGGTGCCGTGTGTTATGGTGGTACCGGACGGAACCGTTGGTCAGATCTGTCTTAACGCTCTCTACTTAGCGCAGGATACGCGAAACAGCTGCTAGCTTTCGAAAGAAAATTCCTAGCTGCTGCTACTCTATCAGTCTCTCTCTCGACTGAGGACTACAATTTCGGTCGATTAAATTATTATATGAAAATTGTACTTCCTGGAATTTCATCTAACGAGATCAATTCATTGTGAGGAATTTCGCTGCGTTCCAATATTGCTTGCCTCTGTAGGTGACGATGTGTGTGGATTCACTTCGGCAGCCAGGTCTTATGTTTTGGGTAATTTTGCTATCTTATTCTGCTGAATAAATCATCTGCCTAAAGCCTCTACGTTATACTACGGTCACTTTAAAAACGCTCTGCTATTTAATCTTGTAGCTCTCGGCAAGTCAGTCCTGGCACTCTCCTCGACTATTCCTGGCACTATACCGCTGACGTCGCACTAATCACGGTGATCAAACTTGGCGAGAGCGGCAGTGGTTTCGTCGGAATTGTTCACTCGACAAGCAGTAAGTGCAAGGACTCTGCTACTTATGCCTGAGCCCCTCATTGAAACCTTCGTCCTGCCGGAGTGTTAGCTTCGCCCGATACCGGAGCGTATTGTTGAACCGAAGCAGTCTGCTACTGGCGCTGCTTCCTTCGAATTGGAATCGCTGAATATTCCCGTTAGCCGAATGTCCAACGTGGCCGAAGGCAAACCGATTGCAGCAACACCACCAGCCGTAGCTGACATTTTAGCCTTTAATCCAAGTACCTGCCATTGGCATAGCGACAGACGAGTGCGGTGCAGGCTGGACATCGGTTGACTCGGTGCCGGACGGGGCGAAACAACTGCAACAGGAGCGGACCTAGTATGGGGTGTAAAGGTCATCAATTGCCATAGATCACCAAAATGCTCTGCGACTAACATTGTGAACAAAACAAACCAAATGAAATTGATCGCAACAACGATAAAATAATCTAAATTCTACCCAAACATTTGAAAAGGGTCACTGCCAAACGTATACCTTGAGAAAAAGGTAAAAGAAGTTTTGGTCGAATTCATTATAATTCTATTTAAAAATTTAATACTGTTTTATTTAGTTTGATTGCGCAAATTGTTTACATCAGACACTCCCCTTAATTCATTGTGTACGTATTTCACTACCTTTATAATCCTTTTGGAATCAGTTACAATAATCCTTTATAATCATTTTATAATATGTGTATTGCTAGTTAGGACTTTTATATCAGCCGGGCCCTTTTATAATTTGTTATAAAATCATTATCAAAATTCTTCATAATCCATTGTTGCGTTATGTTTATGCACATGGTCAGATAGATAGTTTTTAACTGGGACGTGACGTGTGGATACGAAAAAACCTAATGTCAATTGCAGCCAGGGGGAGCTGTCAAATGCAGCCAAAGGGAACCGTCAAATGCAGTGAGGGGGAACTGTCAAATGTAGCCAGTCCATTTAAAATATGTGAGGAAGAAAGAGTGGCTATGCAAGACAAGAGATCAAATGAACAGAAAAAATGAAAAAGAAAACATCTATCCACAGGTTTTGTCCCAGGATTTTAATAGAGAACATGAAAATTCGATTTGTTTGCATTTGGCAGTAGGCCTTTTTCAAATGTTTGGCTAGAAATTCCTTACTTCTTCAATGAACCAAAAATCAAAATTACAGCTGAGCGACCTTGTTTGGAAAGTGTTAACATTTGGCAGCGAACCAAACCAAGTTTCTCATACTATGATCGAATCAACAAAAATTCCAAGACTATGTAAACAATCTCTCTGAACTGTCAAAAAAGTGAGGTTAAACATTATCATGCAATGTTCTCCACCGAGAGGTTCACTTTAGTTTGTTTACATAATCAATGAACTTTGTACCGCGACTCACCACTTCATTTGCCGCGTTGCCAGGAACTCAAGCAAAAATATACAAAACAGTGTTGCCCAAACACACATTTTGAGTCCCACCATTCTTGCAAAGGTGAAAAAAATACTCAACATTCTTGCATTTTTCAAATTTAAAAAAATCATTAAAAAATCACGATAGCTCGAAATAGTCTCATTTCAACGGCAATATTCTTAAAAATGTGTAGTCTTTTGAATAAAAATAAGAAAAAAGGGGGTTAGGTCGGACGAGAAAGGTCTATTCACGACAGTCAAGTTCAGTCACCGCCGGCGGTGGTCGATCGATCGTACTTTGTGTTTTTATACCTTATCACAGTCCGTGTTTTGTTTCGCTGTTTGTGCCTTGTTCGCTTCGTCTGTTTATTGGAAGTCAGGAAACGGGTCCTACCACTGAGAACGATCAAGTTGCTTTCGGTGACGCCACAAGTATAATTATGTGAGAAATCTTTTATCTCACTACTAGGTGAATTACTTTTTGATCTGTGTATTTATATACCATCCAACATTTACCTCATGATTGAACGCAATGCCTAATTCAAGGGATAAATACTAGAACTCACTGTTTCTTTATCAACACATTATTTTGTTTTTAAAGTGAACTTGTATATTGATTTTTTGAGAAATAGTTCATTTATTATAAAGGAAATTCACAAAATGTTCTCAACATCGAGCTCCTTGAATCACGTAGAAGTGTTTTCATACCCCGATATTCAAAATCGGTTTAGTTTTGCCCCTAAAACACCAGTAAAGCAATACTCTGTATGAAACAATCTCATATTTAGTTAGTGGAAATTGGTAAGCGAGGACTAAAATACAAAATGTTTAATATCTTCGCCGCTCGTGCACGGATTTAGACAATCTATAGCTTGTTAGAAAAGTATTTTAGGTTTTTTTTTTCTATTTATGTGCAGTTTGTGGGACAGTATGGTATTGTTCGAAAGTTATTTGCAAAAAACCTGCTGTGTTTTGACAAAATCGCCCATATCTCAGAAAGTAAACAACATATCGAAAATCAAAAATAATAGTGTCAAATGGCAACGTTAGGCCTTTCATTTGAAACTAATTTCATTAAGATCGGTTCAGCCATTGCTGAGATAATTACATGACATTTTGTACATACATACGAGTTGTCGCCAGGAGAGGGTGCCAAAACCGGCACCACTCGGCGTGCAACCGTCAAGGTCAAACGCCGCCTGGGTGAGGTAAGCGAGGGCGAGAGTGACCTCGCTGTGGAGAGCGATGGTACCAGCAACCCGGCACGACCGGGGCAGGGGGGCTCAAACCCCTGGACGCTGGTTACCAAGAAAAAGCCGGCACCGAAACCGGAGGTACCGCGACCTGCGAGGAAGGCCAAGGACAGAGGCGAAGCCTTGTGGTTAAAAACCGACAAGGACAAATACGCCGATGTCCTTAAATCGATGAAGGCGGCCGACAGCCTCTCGGCCCTTGGGCAGGATGTGCGTAGCGTAAGACGCACCAACACGGGAGAGATGCTCCTGGTGCTGAAGCGAGGCGCACAATCAAGTGCAATATATAAGGCCTTGGCTCAAGAGGTCCTTGGCGAGGGCGCCCAAATCAGGTCGCTAGGTGCGGAAACAACTCTCCAGTGCAAGCACTTGGACGAGTTCGCGACCGCAGAAGACGTCGTCGCAGCCGTCAAGGAGCACTGCGGCGTCACAATCGAGCGGGCCTCTGTGCGATTGAGGGACGGACCCTCTGGCACCCAAGTAGCCTACCTCAGGCTACTCAATGCGGATGCCAAAAAGGTAACCGAGAAAGGGAAGCTGAAGATCGGCTGGTCGGTATGCCCTATTAGTATACCCCAGCCGCCTTCAGTGGACAGGTGCTATCGGTGCCTAGAATCCGGCCATAAAGCTTACGAATGCAAAGGCCTAGACAGGAGCAAGCTATGTCGTCGATGCGGCGAGGAGGGGCATAAAGAGCGGGGGTGCACTAAGGCATATAAGTGCCTTATCTGCACCTCTAAGAAGCAAGCCCATAAACATGCTATGGGCGGACCTTCGTGTCCCTTCGGCGAGTTAAATAAGAAGAAGCCGTGAGAGTCACACAGCTAAATCTTAACCATTGTGCAGCAGCCCAACAGCTGCTGTGGCAGTCGGTCTCGGAGTCGAGGACAGATGTCGCCCTCTTATCAGACCCGTACAGCATCCCTGCCGGCAACGGCAATTGGGTGTCGGACGGGTCTGGAATGGTGGCAATCTGTACAACGGGAAGGTTCCCGGTTCAAGAGGTAATACACCCCTCCGCCGAGGGTGTGGCGATTGCCAAGATCAATGGTGTGTTCTATTGCAGCTGCTACGCCCCACCAAGGTGGCCAATAGAACAGTTCTACCAGATGATCGACAGGCTCTCGTCGGACCTCGTGGGCCGGAAACCGGTAGTAATAGCGGGAGACTTCAACGCTTGGGCAGTGGAGTGGGGCAGCCGCTGTACAAATAGCAGGGGTCAAGCGCTAATGGAAGCGTTTGCGAAACTCGATACTGTGCTAGCTAATGATGGCTCCGCTAGTACATTCCGTAGAAACGGAGTGGAGGCGTGGATTGATTTGACCTTTGCCAGCCCGAGTCTGGCTCCAGGCATGGAATGGAGGGTAGACGAAGGCTACACCCATAGCGATCATTTAGCAATCCGCTTTAAGATCAACTATGGTGTGCAGCATCCGAGGGCGGGAGATCCCTGTCAGGTACGCGGGTGGAAGTCCAATCACTTCGACAGCGAAGCTTTCACCGCGGCCCTGGGACTGGAGGCCAACACCGACAGTCTAAGCGGGGATGCGCTGGTAGCTGTTCTATCACGCGCGTGCGACGCCACTATGCCGAGAAAAACACTGCCAAGAAACGGTAGATGCCCGGTATACTGGTGGAGTGCCGAGATTGCAGCTCTACGGTCAGCCTGCCTCAGAGCTAGACGTAGGATGCAAAGAGCTCGCACCGAGGATGCAAGAGAGAACCGCCGTGAAGTGTTTCGAGCTGCGAAATTAGCCCTTAACAAGGCTATTAAAAGCAGCAAGAGAGCGTGTTTCGACAACCTGTGTGAGAGTGCCAACGCGAATCCGTGGGGTGACGCCTACCGGATTGTGATGGCCAAGACCAAAGGGGGCTCCTCACCCCCAGAACGGTCTCCGGACCGGTTGGCAACGATTATCGAAGTACTCTTCCCGTCTCGAGCCACAAGCCCCTGGCCACCTGCACTACGAGACAGTGCGGGCACGGTCGAAATGGTGGCTCCAGTGACGAACGAAGAACTACTCGCAGTGGCTAAATCCCTAGCAATGAACAAAGCTCCAGGGCCGGATGGAGTTCCGAACAACGCTCTCAAGGCAGCGATCATAGCGAACCCGAACATGTTCAGGCTAGCTATGCAGAGATGCCTTGACGAGTGCCGTTTCCCCGATAGATGGAAAAGGCAGAAACTGGTGCTGTTGCCGAAGCCCGGGAAGCCGCCAGGCGACCCATCGGCGTACAGACCAATCTGTCTGATAGACACGACTGGCAAACTGCTTGAGAGGATCATCCTCAACAGGCTCACCCCGTACGCGGAAGGTACGGACGGTCTGTCAAGCAACCAGTTTGGCTTTCGGAAGGGTAAGTCCACAGTGGACGCTCTCAACTCAGTGATAAATACTGCCGAGATAGCGATCCAACGAAAAAGGCGAGGTATTCGATACTGTGCGTTAGTGACACTTGACGTGAAGAACGCATTCAACAGCGCAAGCTGGGATGCCATCGCGCTCTCGTTACACCGGCTTAGCCTACCGGTGGGTCTGTACCGGATCCTGGAAAGTTACTTCCAAAACCGCGTACTGCTATACGAGACCGATGCCGGTCAGAAAAGGGTTCCGATTACCGCCGGAGTCCCGCAGGGCTCGATCCTAGGCCCGGTGCTATGGAACCTCATGTATGACGGGGTTCTGAGACTGAAGTTCCCTCCTGGGGTCAAGATCGTCGGCTTTGCCGACGACGTAACCTTGGAGGTCTACGGGGAGTCAATTCCTGAGGTAGAACTAACCGCAGAACACGCGATTAGCACGGTGGAGGAATGGATGAGCGCGAGAGGCCTGGAGCTCGCTCATCATAAGACGGAGGTAGTCATCGTCAACAACCGCAAGTCGGCACAACATGCAGTTATCCATGTGGGAGAAGTCGCGATCACTTCACAGCGAAGTCTGAAGTCTCTCGGAGTCATTATAGACGACAAGCTGACCTTCGGCAGCCATGTCGACTATACGTGCAAGAGAGCGTCGACTGCTGTTGCGGCACTATCGAGAATGATGTCCAACAGCTCAAAGGTGTGCGCCAGTAGACGTAGGTTACTGGCAGGCGTTGCCGTATCTATCCTCAGGTACGGCGGCCCGTCATGGTCAAGAGCACTGAGGGTAACCAGTTACCTACAGAAACTGGAGAGCACCTACCGCGTGATGTGCCTCAGAGTGATATCTGCCTACCGCACGGTATCACACGATGTATCCTGCGTGATAGCGAGCATGATGCCAGTCGGGCTGGTCATTCGGGAAGATGAGGAGTGCTTTGAGCTACGTGGAAATAGGGGAGCCCGCGAGCGCACCAGGGTGACCTCGGTCGCCAGATGGCAGCGTGAGTGGGACAACTCCTCGAAAGGTAGGTGGACCCACCGGCTGATACCTAGCATATCGAGCTGGGTGGGAAGACCCCATGGGGAAGTTCACTTCCACCTGACACAATTCCTGTCAGGCCATGGCTGTTTCCGTCAGTACCTCCACAGGTTCGGACACGCGGAGGTCCCAGTCTGCCCGGACTGCCCAGGTGTAGACGAAACTGCCGAACACATACTGTTCGTATGTCATCGGTTCGACGTCGAAAGAAGAGCAATGCTTGACGTCTGTGGCTGGGACACAACCCCGGATACCCTTATCCAGCGGATGTGTCAAACGGTAGAGAAGTGGAACGCAGTCTCGGCTGCTACCATCCAGATTGCCAGTAGGCTACAGATAATCTGGCGAACCGAGCAACAGACGGCGGGCACGGCTAACTAGTGATTGGTTAGTTGGAGCGGAAAAGGCCAAGCGCAAAATAAGAGAGTGAATGGTCTGTTCATGCCGAGGTAGGTTGGCGCAGCGAATGGCAACCGCGTAAGGGGTAAACCCAGCCACCCCGAAGCAAGACAGAAGAGTGAGTGTATAGGCGTATAAGTGGACTGCCTCATGCCAAGACGGGAGGGTCGTAGCGTAGTATGTTGGAACTAAGCTATCGATGCCTCATGGCGTGGCAGAGGAGTGATAGGGTGAGCATCCAAGTCAGTCTCACACTGCATGTTAAGGGTGAGCATAAAAGTCAGCCTCACAGGTTGGTAGAGGCTAGCACAAAAGTCAGCCTAGCAAGGAATGAAAAAGGTGAGCACAAAAGTCAGCCTCGCATGGTATGTCAGAAGTGGGGCCTAAGAAAAATGTCCCACATGGGATGCCAGAGGGAGTGACAAAGGTACAATAGAGTGGCACGATTGAGAGTGAATCAGGTGATAGGGTGAGCACCCAAGTCAGCCTCACATGTATGGGTAGGGCGAGCACAAAAGTAAGCCTAGCAAGGAATGAGTAAGGTGAGCACACAAGTCAGCCTCGCATGGAACGTAAAAGGTGAGCACAAAAGTCAGCCTCATGTGGGAGTGTTTGAGAGTGAATCAAAGTGTGATTGAGAGAGCACCCAAGTAAGCCTCATACAGGATGTATGATCGCGCGAGTGAGAGTGAATGAGTACATTTAGTACAGCCATCCCCCCAGAAGTAATACCGAGAGGTAGTTCCTGGGAGGAATGATGGCGGAGCCCAATGGAGTTTAGTCGGTATTAATGGCTGGTCACCATTCGAGTCCGACACGCCCCCAGTGCACCCCGTGTGGTAGATTGGACCCTACCGTTAGCACGTGTACTGGGCTAGGACATAAAGGTCTTCTCCATTGTAAAAAAAAAAAGACATTGTCTCAATTTGTCGAGCTGAGTCGATTGGTATATATGACTCGGCCCTCCGGGCCTCGGAAAAAGTTTTCAAAGTTTGGGCGAATCCTATACATTTCTTTTGTAAGAAATGTAAAAATGTAATATTCAATGTTTAATATTCATATTCAATGCGTGATATTTAGTATTCAATGATCAATGTTTTATATTTGATATACAATACTCAATGATGATGAATGCACTATTAGACTCGTCACACAAACGTCACATAAATGCGCGCATCATATAGCAGCGCTTGAGAACTTCGCGATAATACAAACCCGGTCGCAAAGGTGATCATTCACACACACACCGGCACCCACCGTCTAG
Organism: Topomyia yanbarensis; assembly: GCF_030247195.1. NCBI lineage: Eukaryota > Metazoa > Arthropoda > Insecta > Diptera > Culicidae > Topomyia > Topomyia yanbarensis. Next base: position 116,669,714 of record NC_080670.1, read on the forward strand.
CATACAAAAAAACAGCCTGGTGATTAAGTAAACGTGCTATAGCACATACGGTATTCTTGAAGTACAGCAGTGGTTGATCCAATTGGCTGACGATTCGTTTGACCTTCGGTTTCGTTAAGTGACCAATTTAGTTATATAATATAATCCAGTGATTTGAAATCACGATTCAGACCATGGAACACTTTCCCAGGATTCCTCAAACCTTCTCTAGTGTTTCATGCAATAAGAATTACCACGAATTACTTATGGCCATAAATTTCAATTACGATTCTCACAATTGTTATACCAAAAATAGGTTTGTATCCGTACTGATTATTGGTAGCATTCCCTGAGACTTCCAGAACCTTTAGTAGTAGCCATTGTTATCATAACGTCAACCAAAGTTTAAAGCCTAGGGTTTGGTTCGACCTGAAACCGATTGAGTCGGAGTCGGTTGTTATATTTGCGCTGGAATCCATTCCGGATTCCGAAACGTGTTTCGAAAGGAAGTTTCCCCGAGACTTGTGAAAGCGGTAAAGGCGGCCAAGGCAATCAGATTTGCTTCTAAATGGTCAAACGCCGATTTAGACTTACGATTCGGATAATTACAATAGATTTGGTTTGAGCGAATTTCGATCATGTCCCTGGGTCTTCTAGAACCGGTAGAAGCAGCCAATTTAGATAGAAAATGGCCAGCAAATGATTTAAATTTCCGATTGCAGGAATTGTGCTGTCTAAATTGGTCAGACTGAACTTCCCCGAGACATCCGGAACCGTCACAAATAAGCATTATGATTCTTCATACTCGAAATATGATTCACGCTGAGTACGTCACTTCCCTGAGAGCTTCATGGATGGAAAATAGGTCTACAATTGTTACCGATTTCATACACATCAGTGATGAATTGATAAAATACATCATTTAAAACATTTCTTCTTCTTTTAATGTAGAATACATTTAAGGTTTCAATATAGGGGTCCCGTTTCAAAATATCGGCTGCGGCGCCGCGTCAGATTTTGAACGTTAATAACTTTTATCATACTTAACAGAATGATTTGATTTTTAGACCAATTTGTTGCAAATATGTTCCTCTATGCTGTATTAAAATTTGAAGTATGTATAACATGTACTAATAACAAAAAAAATGTGTTTTGAAAAATCTTTCGAAAACGACTCGGAAAAGTGAAAATTTTCAGCCCATCCCGCACAGAGCCGTCGTTATGGTAGACCAACCGAACAATAAAATAATGAAAAGTTTATATATAGGTCCATTACATGTTTGTTCGTATGGTTATTCGCATTGGGTTGCTTGACGAGAGCACATGGTGGGGGAAAGACGGCATATTCCTTTGGTTAGGCCATTAGAAGCCGGACGGAAAGGAAAGGCTCATGCACGGCACGAGAACGAGCGAGAAAGCGATAGTAGTGCATATTAGCGCGATTATATAAATATCTGTCGGTCGGTTTTTCTCATCATTCGTATTCGTTCAAGCACTAGCAAGCAGCCAGTCCACCGAAGAAAAGCAGTCGGCGATGACGACGGCGGAAAAAGTGCCCCAGCTACTGGTGACTCATCGCAACCCGATCAGGAACTGTCGCCCTGCAAGAATTTCGCCCCAACTAAAGGGCAACAGAGTAGGCTATCGTTCCAGCGTCTGGGTCGTGAGATTGTGCAGGACTGCAAAGTCGAGCTACGCTTACAAAGCTCAGTCGTAATGATGCCCCGAGAAGCCACTGATGCCTACTTGGTCGGTTTGTGGTAGTGGGCGTAAATTACAATAAAAGCAACGGTTCTTTTCAGGACCAATCAATTGTGTTCTAGTGAGAGTTAAACTGAAACTTTTATTTTAAGGTGCGTAGCAAATTTTCAACAAGCAACATAATACGTTGGGTGGAAAGAAGTAGCTTGCACACGGAACAAAAATTTAAATTATCCTCTCGCTCGTTTCGTGCACTGCTTTTCCATTCCTTTCTACTGTTATTATCAGTATTACCAAAACGAATGTGTTGTTGCATGTGTTTAAGAGAAACGTTGAAGTCGCATGCTTCTATTCAAGCTTTTTGGCAGCCCCCGTGAACTAACTGCATTAAATGATTTTTTGTGCAGCTCCGTGCTAGTAGCAAACAAAATGGCCCTACCAGTGTCTGATTCGTGAGATTGTGCAGGATTTCAAAGTCGAGCTAAGCTTATAAAGTTCAGCCGTAATGGTACCCGAAGAAGCCAGTCTTGTCGTTTTGTTCGAGGCTACAAAACAGTTCGCCAGGCACGTAACTATCATGCCAAAAATATCCAACGATCCAGCGCATCACCATCAACACCAACGCCGATACCAAAGGTTCTTTTCAGAACCACCATTATTACCATAGAGAATTATTTGAAAATTTCCCATTCAAACGTGATTCTGTTGAATATTATTAGATTTAAATTAACGTCTCGAATTGAAATCACGACGCTCCGGTTATGTGACAGACATTACCCACCCATCTTTTTTTATTGTGACCACGACACCCCATTTCAATATTTCTGAATGAACAGAAGGTCGAGTTTGGAAAGTTTGTAACTTTCATTGTACTTAACCAAATTACACAATGTTCGCACTAATGATTCAGAAATATGATCAGGAATCTTCTGTTAGATTTGTAAGTATGTATAATTTACATGAATAAAGAAAAATTGATTTTCAGGAATCAATTATTATCTGTTCTTCCATTGGCCAGTACTACGCGACTTCCTCATGCTAACAATTAATTTCATCGTTAGCCATCTCCCTCACCAAGACCAACAACGCCAACAAAACCGGTCCTTTTCAGGACCACCATCATTTTTGTAAAGAATAATTTGAAATATTCCTCGCCCAAATCAGCTTTTGTCCGAAAATCCTAATGAGTATCAACATATTTGAAGAACGTGTTCCTTATGTATTCTACATCTCTCCGGTTATGTCGCAGACATTACCCACCCATCTTTTTTTCCACTCGAACCGTCACTCTTCTGACAGCTCTGTATACGGGCTAGTAACACAGACTATATGCCCATTTAAAACATTCAAATGACAGCAAAAATATAAAAAAGAAATAAACAAAGAACAGCTGATGTCGTTTTCAGTTATCAAAAGCGACATCTAACAGCAAACACACAGACTAGTTTTTGCGAGCAAATGTCAAAATTCCGCACGGAAGAAGGAAAAATATTTCGCGACCTCATTTCGCAAGAGGTGCATACTTCGCTTTAGGCGGAGACACTGAGCGGAGCCAATTGAACATGTCAAATACCGGAGCCAATCAAGCATGACGTCACATAAGATGTTCTCTTTGGATGTATATGGGAAAGGTATTGTGATTATGGTCATAACTACTTAACTCTTATCTTGTGCTATCACATGTAGAGAAACGAAAAGAACCATTTTTTTCTGTAACAAGAAGAGATATTCGCACAAGTATGAAATCATATCATCCGACCTTCGAATTGTTTTTTTTTTTTCTATTCGTGCATGTAAAGTTCTTACTTACGACGACAATGAAATTATTATTCATTCGTAACTGAACGTTGTACCAAGAAACAAGTGCGTTTTGTTCTCTCCGGTGTGGTTTAGCTTTTCGGCAGTACGAAGGTGCTTACTGTGGCAGAGGCTACAGTAAAGTACTACTAATAAACAGTACCGCGAGTCATAATTATTACCTGTGAGGAATTATAGCATAAATTGTTATTTCAATTTGCTACCTCACGAAACAATGGCGATTCGATTCGTACGAGCGCCCTTTCAGTTTACACACGCGCGTTGTTTGTTGTAACATTAACTTGAGTTAGGCGATATCGGTGAAGGTGTTTATCCCAGCAAGGGCTGGAGTATAAACATAAACATTACAAACGTTAAATTGTGTGAAGTACTGAAAAATTAGCGCGGTACTAAACGGTTTTCTTGCCTGAAAGACGGCTTTGTTTAGACGAGCTATACCAGTTCTCTACTGCGTGAAGGTCACGCGGGTGACGGACAAAAGAAACGAAAGATCAATTCACCTACCAGCTCGTCAGGAACCAACTGGTGAAGTGTTTCGTTTTTGCCTTTCTCATATAAATCTCATATAAAATCGACTTTTTAACCGAGGCCCGGAGGACCGAGTGTCATACACCATTCGATTCAGTTCGTCGAGATCGAAAAATGTCTGTGTGTATGTATGTGTGTGTGTATGTGTGTGCCATTTAAACTCACACAATTTTCTCAGAGATGGCTGAACCGATTTTCGCAAACTTAGTTTCATCTGAAAGGTATAACGCTCCCATAAGCTGCTATTGAATTTTTAGTTGATCCGACTTCCAGTTCCAGAGTTACGGGTTGAAGAGTGCGGTCACACAGCAAATTCCCATATAAACTGGTACCACCATGATGTTCAAATGATGTAAAACATTAAAATTGATGTAACATTACTCTAGTTTGCGGGTCTGGATCACTAATGATCAGTTAAAGCAGCTTTGGCCACATTGGCCACCTATGACGGACCCTAAGCTAATATCACACCCATTCCCCAACGAATTCTCTACCGATTTTTACAAACTTGATTTCAAATGAAAGATACAGTAATACCATTGTCTGCTGCTGAATTTCATTCGTTTCTGACTCTTGCTTCCGGAGTTACAGGGGTGTTAGTAAGGATACACTGGAATTTCCCATATAAATCGGTACAATCGTAATACCTCAGAGGCTAAAAACTATTGAAATGGTCACCAAATTACTTCTAATCGCAGATCTAGATCACTGATTGCCAATTAAACATTCCTTGAATATATTGTCCACTATCGACGATTCCGGAAGTCCGGAATTCCGGGCATATTCCACAATTAAAGTCACATCGCTTCTTCGGTGATGACTGAACCGATTTTCTCAAACCAAGTCTCAAATTGAAGGCAAAATATGCAGTTGAGTATTGCGTCGCCGCTCCCTCCCCCCGCCTTGCCCTTACACCTCCCTCCTTCATCACTCCCCTTTCCTTGGACCACCCTCACGCCCGCATTTCCTTCATCCACCTCGTATACCGAAATAAGATGAAGGATTTCTGACGCATCCTCCACTCCCATTCTACTAACCTCCCATTCCCTCCACTTTCAATCCCATTCCACCAACATTTCAAAATATAATCACATGAAGATAACATTGAACTCATGCTGATTAAGCTAATTAAATATTATTCTTTTAATGTAGAATACATTTAAGCTTTCAATATAGGGGTCCCGTTTCAAAATATCGGCTACGGCGCCGCGTCAGATTTTGAACGTTAATAACTTTTATCATACTTAACAGAATGATTTGATTTTTAGGCCAATTTGTTGGCAATATGTTCCTTTATGCTGTATTAAAATTTGAAGTATGTATAACATGCACTAATAACAAAAAATTGTGTTTTGAAAAATCTTTCGAAAACGACTCGGAAAAGTGAAAATTTTCAGCCCATCCCGCACAGAGCCGTCAAAATGGTGGGCCAACCGAACAGTAAAATAATGAAAAGTTTATATATATATATATATATATATATATATATATATATATATATATATATATATATATATATATATATATATATATATATATATATATATATATATATATATATATATATATATATATATATATATATATATATATATATATATATATATATATATATATATATTTATATATATATATATATATATATATATATATATATATATATATATATATATATATAGGTCCACTACATGTTTGTTCCTATGATCATTCGTATTGGGTTGCTTGACGAGAGCAGTTGGTGGGGAGAAAGACGGCATATTCCTTTGGTTAGGCCATTAGAAGCCGGACGGAAAGGAAAGGCTCATGTACGGCACGAGAACGAGCGAGAAAGCGATAGTAGTGCATATTAGCGCGATTATATAAATATCTGTCGGTCGGTTTTTCTCATCATTCGTATTCGTTCAAATACTAGCAAGCAGCCAGTCCACCGGAGGAAAGCAGTTGGCAATGACGACGGTCCGAAAAAATGCCCCAGCTACTGGTGGCCCATCGCAACCAACTACCGATCAGGAACTGTCGCCATGCCAGTATTTCGCCCCAACTAAAGGGCAACGGAGCAACTAATCCGCTGGCTAACATTCCAACGTCTGGTTCGTAAGCTTGTGTATTACTTCAAAGTCGAGCTACGCTTACAAAACTCAGCCGTAATGAAGCCAGTGATGCCTACTTGGTCGGTTTGTTTGAGGATACAAAATAGTGCGCCAAGTATGTAACTTTCTCGCAAAAGAAATCAAACTGGCTCACAATGCCCGCTGGGAGTGGGCGTAAATTACAATAAAAGCAATGGTTCTTTTCAGGACCAATCAATTGTGTTCTAGTGAGAGTTAAACTGAAACTTTCATTTTAAGATGTGTAACAAATTTTCAACAAGCAACATAATGCGTTGTGTGGAAAGAAGTAGCTTGCACACGGAACAAAAATTTAAATTATCCTCTCGCTCGTTTCGTGCACTGCTTTTCCATTCCTTTCTACTGTTATTATCAGTATTACCAAAACGAATGTGCGTGTTCCCTCACCATCCCTCTAGTGATCAGTGTTGCTTCAATTGCATGTGTTTAAAAGAAACGTTGAAGTCGCATGCTTCTATTCGAGCTTTTTGGCAGCCTCCATGAACTAACTGCATTAAATCATTTTTTTGTGCAGCTCCGTGCTAGTAGCAAACAAAATGGCCCTACCAGTGTCTGATTCGTGAGATTGTGTAGGATTTCAAAGTCGAGCTAAGCTTATAAAGTTCAGCCGTAATGGTACTCGAAGAAGCCAGTCTTGTCGTTTTGTTCGAGGCTACAAAACAGTTCGCCAGACACGTAACTATCATGCCAAATATATCCAACGATCCAGCGCATCACCATCAACACCAACGCCGAAACCAAAGGTTCTTTTCAGAACCACCATTATTACCATAGAGAATTATTTGAAAATTTCCCATTCAAACGTGATTTTGTTTAATATTATTAGATTTAAATTAACGTCTCGAATTGAAGTCACGACGCTCCGGTTATGTCACAGACATTACAGCCATCTCCCTCACCAAGGCCAACAACGCCAACAAAAACGGTCCTTTTCAGGACCACCATCATTTTTGTAAAGAATAATTTGAAATATTCCTCGCCCAAATCACCTTTTGTCCGAAAATTCCAATGAGTATCAACATATTTGAAGAACGTGTTCCTTATGTATTCTACATCTCTCCGGTTATGTCGCAGACATTACCCACCCATCTTTTTTTCCTTCTCATATAGAAAGGTTATGCAATTGCTCCAAAAACCGACTTTCTAACCGAGGCTCGGAGGGCCGAGTCTCATATAACATTCGACTCAGTTCGCCGAGATCGCAAAATATCTGTGTGTATGTATGTATGTGTGTTTGTATGTGTGTATGTATGTATGTATGTATGTATGTATGTATGTATGTATGTATGTATGTATGTATGTATGTATGTATGTATGTATGTATGTATGTATGTATGTATGTATGTATGTATGTATGTATGTATGTATGTATGTATGTATGTATGTATGTATGTATGTATGTATGTATGTATGTATGTATGTATGTATGTATGTATGTATGTATGTATGTATGTATGTATGTATGTATGTATGTATGTATGTATGTATTTATGTATTTATGTATGTATGTATGTATGTATGTATGTGTGTGTATGTGCGGATTTGTTGACAAAATGTCCACATCGGTTTCTCGGAGATGACTGAACCGATTTTTGCAAACTAAGATTCAAATGAAAGGTATAATATTCCCATAGGTTGCTATTGAATTTCATTTTCAACCGACATCTTGTTCCGGATTACGAGTTGAAGAGTATGGTTACAAAACAAAATTTGTTGATTTTTCCACATCGGTTTCTCGGAATTTTCTGAACTTATTTTGACAAACTTGATTTTAAATGAAAGGTCCATCAGCGGCTGTTGAATTTTGGGTGGATCCGAGTTCTGGTTCCTGAATTACAGGGTGATACGTACGATCACGCAGCAAATCCCGATTCTAGCGAATTCTGCGATGAATGTAAAATGAATTTTTTTTCCAAAATGTAAACACAACTGTTGAATTTGTAGATCTAGGTCACCAACAGACATTCAAAGTCTCTTTGGCCACACTGGCCACCATCGACGGATCCGGAAGCATCCAAATTCAGAATAACGGTTATATTGGTTTCTCGAAAATGGCTAGACCGATTTGATCAACTTAGTCTCAAATGAAAGGTGTTGCGTCCCCAAAAACCGATATTAAATTCCATCTCCATCCGACTTCCGGCTCCGGAGTTACGGGTTGTGGAGTGCGATCACATAGAAAACTCCGATTCAAACCGATAAGTGTAATAAGAATGAAAGACATTTCCATAATGTTATATTGTACGAACCAGCTATTAAATCATAGTTTGGAGAAATGAGAAAGGCACAATTGCACCTCTAGGTGGATTAAAACAGGTTTTTACTTTTCTTATCGATTTTTTGCCTTTCTCAAAAGAAAGGTATTGCAATTGCTCTGAAAACCGACTTTTTAACGGAGGCCCGGAGGGCCGAGTGACATATACCATTCGATTCAGTTCGTCGAGTTCGGCAAATGTCTGTGTGTGTATGTATGTATGTGTGTAAGTGCGTCTGTGTGTGTATGTAACTCATTTTTCTCAGAGATGGCTGAACAGATTTTGACAAACTTAGTCTCAAATGAAAGGTGCAACGTTCCCATAGGCAGCTATTGAATTTATTGTAGCGTGCACGACGTTGCTACGGATTCAATCTGCTCAATCGTCCCACCTTTCCGAACAAATGGCTTAAGCGCCACCTCTTTCGAGGACCACTTGTCGTGCTTTAGGGTTGCCCGACCCGAAACCCAGCCTCAGGGCGGGTCGATATAGTGAAGGTTTTAGAGGAACGACCTGACAGATGCAACTGAAACGAGAGGTACTCAGTTTCATGCTTCAAATTACCCACGAAAAAAAAACCAAAGAAGTTCGCTTTCCTATCCCGAGATACCTAAGAACACCACTCGTATTGTCTCATCAGTGGAAGAATGCCTCAAATCGCAAATACCTAAACCGAAAAGAGACTCGAGTGGTGGGGCTAAGATTCCCAAGTAGCCCTACTTGGAGTAAAGAACCCAAAAGACTACAAAACTAACACGACGCGAAACATGAGATACCTCTTCAAATCAGTAAACTCTATGGGAACATGACTACCACAACAGTTTTAACCTCAACATGATTTACCGAAACAACAATTAACATAATTAGGTATATTTTAATTCTCTAGCATTTTCATAAACTTAACCTAGGATTTTCTAACATGGTGTTGCCTATATTCGTTTTGTACCCTACTGTGTGCGGGGGAGCGATCGCTATTTACTACCGGGCTATTGTGCCATAATGTGGCCGAACTTTAGTTTGCCGGGTGCGTGTATCGGCTAAACTTTCACCATGCGCATGGATTTTGTGGTAGGTGTACTTACAGTCTTTTTCGTTGCTTGCCCACTCACATTCGCACTACTGCGAAGACTGTCCCGATGCGGCGATGCGGTGGCGGCGATGTATCTACACCGGCGGTGATGAATCTGCGCAGGCGGCGATTAAGGATGTACCGGACGATTACAGATGTTCCTCTGCGTACAGGATGGATAACTGCTGGCAGTGTCGGAACGCCGGACAAGCTGCCAGCAACAAAATACATGCACACCGGATGGTCGTGACGTTGAACTTTGCTGTGCAAACGTTTGATGAATCGTCGCACTTCTGGCTTTTCGGTTGCAGCGCCAGAATATCCCAACTAGCGCGTGGGTCTAGAGCGCGTCGGTGGGCGAAGGGCGGTGTGGCGGTCCGATGAATAGTGCCAATCTAAACGGTAGAATAAAAGCCGTCGCACGGCTACCGATACCGTGAACGCATTGTCTCTCTTTTTATAAGCACAATTGTAATTTACCTTTTCTGTACTTTCAGCAAACGCACACGAATTATCCGCACTTCCTACTTCTAGACTTTAACGCAACACCTAATAGCAAAAAAAATTACTAAATTTGAAAGACATCTCATATTTTAAGTGGACAAACTTTTCGACACACCGCGGGACAAAATCAAAAAACACGCACTCTAACCTCTTTCACGGTCTAGATTGAAATGGATGAGAAGCTATTCCTAAAACCCTCAGATAAACGATTTTTGGTTTTTGATACCCGGAAGTACGTAATTTTACCGAAGTCAAACTCGTATTTCGAAAAACGAACTTCTTGGACAATTGATTCTGAATCGCTATCTCATTCCCTCTCGAAACATTTGCATCAGATCATTACGCGCCAATACCCTCACTTGCGTTCAAATAGTTTTTCTGGTCGGGCGGTTGATAAGACAACGACAACGAGGTCCGTTCGGCGACCGAAACTCAACCACTTGCTCTAGTTTGTGCAATCGTGAGACAGATTGGGAAAGAGAAAAAACGTGCGTGCGCGAGTGGATAGTACATTTTAGCCGCCTAGTTCATTCTTCCTCCTACGGAATGGAAGAAGTAAACACATATTTGCAACAGGGAACTTCCCTAATAAACATCTTATGATTCAAGAGACTAACGACCTATTCAGCGTATCATCCAAACAATATGTGGAATCGTTGCACTATATGGGTTAAAGTTCGTGTATAATATTTTTATTAGGGTTGGGTTTACTGAATTTGGAAGTTATTTTGACTTCTGATACACGTGATCGCTACATAACACCCCAGCTTATTTTGCGAAAATTTGGTTGAAGGAGTGAAACCAAATTTTCGTAACGGTAAACCGTAAAGAAGAAGCAAAATAACACATTGAAGACTTACACATTACAAGCAATCACCATATAGTAACTTAAGATTACTATATACAAAATATTTACAAATGATCAGTTCATATATCGTACAGAAATACTGAGTGGGTCTGACATCTTTTTCGTTTCCTTGTTGGCGGTTCAAACATCAAACACTCAAGCACATACAAAATTCCCAAAATAGCATTGAATCTAAAATTTCTCAATTCAAGATCAAGCTTAACCCCATACAATACAAACATTAAACCTCAATGACACACATAACGAAACCTTAAATAACAGGTTAATTCAACCTCGGGACTACTCCAATCTAATGGAAAGGTATCCCTAAGTTAAACTCACCGCACTGTTTTGCCTTTGAGAGAACCCCAATAAATTCTTTGGTCAACACTCTCAAATGGACAAAACGCATAACTCCATATTACACAATAACAGGCTCATCAGATTTCGGGACTACTCCAATTCAATGGAAAGGTATCCCTACATCCAATTTACCGCACCGTTTTGTCTTCCGAGAAAACCCCAAAATATTTCTTGGTCAAAAATCTCGAAACGACAAAACGCAATAACCCCATATCCGTACCCCTAGCAGTAACTCTAACGCCGAAATGCATCGGCCAGTGAGAAATCTGCCAAAATAATTCCCCAAGAAACTTCATCACCTCTTTTCAGCTGCGTTTTCAACGCCGGAATGTTTCCGACCACATGATCACACACACTGAAACAACATACCCTACTCCCACTTTAAGGCCTATTTACACCCTCAGTGAAAATGAACGTGAACTCGATGCGCACCAAATTGTATTTTCCAATATCTCACTTATTACTGCATAGAAATTGATGAAACTGGATCTAAACGATAGTACATTAATATACTTAGCGAATCCATGTACAATTATTTGATATAATTGAATCAGTGGAATAATATTCCTATTCCCCGATCATTTTAAATATTCCACGGTGAAATATGTTCACAGTGGATTTGTCACTTGTTCACCGGGAGTGTAAACGCGGCGATGGACGGAATTGATACGAAGTGGTGAATATAAATGTCATCGCTGTTCACGGTGAACGTTCACCTTCGAATACCAGATTGCATTCTGACAAACTGTAAACTGCCAGTTGAGCGTGAAATCGTTGTTCACTGATGAAACTGTTCACGGCGTCGTCCACCGTGAACAATAGAAGGTATTCAACATTTGTTCACGTTCATTTTCACTGAGAGTCTAAATAGTGCTTTACATTATGTTTCTCGCGCCGAAATAATTCGGCCACACAAAACTTAACGAAAGTGTAGGTAAAAAGTTGGCAACCCTATGAAAGCTCCAAAAATTTTCACTCATCACGCACACATTGAACCACCAACCCGGTCGCGACTAGAAATGTCAAAACAAAAAGTAAATATTAGGTTTGTTCCAGTACCAGGAGAAACTGGAAGTACTCCGGAGCAAACAGGGAGAAAATCGTTCCTGTATTATCTTCTTTTCTTTTTCTTCTTCTGGTAGCAAATCGGAGTGAAAAGGAGCAAGAATTTTTTGCTCCGGAGCAACAGGGAGTGACTTCCGTGTACTGGAACAAACCTATTGTGATCGGTTGTGTTTGAGGTAGATCGGAATATTAATGGAACGTTTCCAGGTAATTTGTGCACAAAACCTGTCCTGCAAACGGTGGATTACACGAAAAACGGTAACTAAATTTGGTTTTGTTTTTATTTATTAGGTAGCTTCTAGGGAGATGGACGGGTGTCGACGGCCAACCCACCCCACAGGAATATACTGTTCGGAAACTGGTTTTGAAGAAACCATCGGAAACTGAAGGAGGGAAGTTGGATTCCAGTTGAAGGTAAGTTTTTTGAACAGGATCTAATGGTGAACTTTACATTTTAGGAGCAACCGGACAGTACAGTGTTCCAAATCGGAAAGGTTTCCATCAAAATTCATCCAGGAGGATGACTGGCCAAGAGTTGCCATAAAATAATTCACCCCATAAATTTCCCAAATAAACATAAATCATCTACACCAAAATAAATAACTAAACATTCAATAAATAAATATAACATGAAATACATAAACATAAAGATTTCATAAATAAATAACACGCAAACAGACAAATATTGAATAAGTAAATAGCATGTCTATAAATAACAAAAAATATAAACATGTAAATATTAATACTGACAAAAACATTTAATAACTTCATACTAACAAAATATAACTATAAGTAGCAGGAAAATTCTCAATATATGTAAGCGTTAGGTACTAACATAGAGTATAAGACTCGATGTAGTTGTAAAAAAACTAACATTATTGACGCCGAAAAGGAATATTTTTAAATAGCAAAATGGGGGAGGGTGGGTGATTGCGATTAGCGCAACACCCTATTCATCTTAGTCTCGACCCCGGGGAAGATATCGACTTCTCTCTCGACAGGCAGGCCAACCTGTTCGAATACTTTCCCTCTTGAATTTCCTTAAGAAAATACGCAACCTTCCCTCTTCCTAGTTGATACTGCCAGTTCGATTCACTCGGGTTTGCTCGTCATCGACCTTACACAGGAAAGTCCTCCGAGTCTTGCACGGTCATCATCCAAGCATCCCCAGTCTTGGACTCGCGATGTGTTTCCCATTACAGGTACTCCTCTTCAACGCCACTTTGGCTCGGAGTTTCTGGTTTGGTAGATCATCGTTCAGGCTTGCGCCGTGAACTCTCTCTGACTTCTGGTCGAGGGGATAGCTATACGTGTAACTAGTGAGGGGGAACGAAGCTTATTTCCCGAAATCAAATTAACTGTTTCCAACCAGATTTGTAAGGCCTCTTGAGCTTCCGCAAGGATCCCCCAGTAAATTAAAGTTGTTGTGGGGGCTGCAGCTGTGCTAAGAACAGTGCAGAGCCTTACAAACGGTGGAACAGTATTTTCCGCAACCAGAGCTTTCGCATCATGGTGCAATTGTCTCTACTCAACAAATGAGAGATACATAGCTCGAATTCTTTTTAAGTGGGAGAGAGGGAGGAATTGGGTGGGTTGAGTTTTCTGCGGTGTTTGAAGTTCAGTATCGTAGGCTGCTTCCCACTCAAATCCTCACGGTCGTAGCGTTGCGCTCCCTTAACCCACTTTACAATTGTCAGCACGGATTTAAGTGCCAACGTAACAAAAAGTTTTCTTTTGCCCGATTGCTCCAAAATTTTCACAGGAGTCCCTTCTTCCACAGAGTAGCGAACATAGTTATTATTGCCAGACTTTTTGTAAACCGTTTTCTGGGTTCTCGACTGAACATCCTCAGTGACGAGTGAATCTCGAAGGCGGCAATATGCACGACCATCTGAAATCAAAACCCTTCGTCGTCGTATTGGACACGACTCGCTTCTGACTAACGACGGAATTCTGCCATGTTTCTCGACATCTCCATCGATCTTCGCTTTCTCCAGTAAGGTGTTTTGCGGTTCGGCGGTTTCACACTTCGAGGGTACAGACAACCCTTCGGCAGATTCTTTGCCGCTTTTACCCGAATTTTTGCCGACGATCCCGCAAAAACTATTTTCCTCTAGTGTCGATCCTGAAGTAGGAATTAAGTGAACGCTACGTTTACCACCCTCCCTTGGAACCGGACTCATTCCTAATATCAAACCGCCCCATGTCTCCTCGGGGTTCAAACTATCACTGATCCCAGAATCTAGCAAGGGAACGGTTTCACCGTCTAAAATCTCATCGATACGCGAGTAAATTCCCCGTCCCTCAAACTTCGTAGAACCATCAGTCAACCCAGTCTTACATAGTTCATCATTGGGACTATGCTCATCGGTACTGCCTTCTTCATTTAGCACTGTATCCAATCGAATTGGCTCGATTACGTTAGTATTCAAAGACCTACACGACTCCCGATCATCGTCGTACTGATTCCGAGCGCGATCTAATTCATCGGCATCACAATACGACGATCCCGAATATCCCCCTTCATGATTCGTCTCCCACGAGCTCTCGTAAAAAGATGGAGATGGACAATCTGGTACCTGGATGTTAGTTGGGTCCCGTATTTCATAGCAATGGTCATCGTCGACTTCCTCTGAACTAAAGCTATATAGCAAACGTTCCCTATCTACACGATCGTCGTTATTACATTACATGGCTATCCCCACCATGATCTTCAAACCGACGATTGGTCAACCCGTCCCTTTCGAAAGTTTGACCCCAACTACTGTGTTTCGATTCGGTTAATGTACTTTCTCCATAGAAGGGCTTATCGAATAGAGTATCGTCCGTGTCATACTCGTAAGAGGTGTTCGATTTCTGCTGATTGGCTTCATTCACTGCTGCGATCTCCTTCTCTAGCTCAGATATTCGGTCTAACAATGCCTGCTCAGGACTAAGTTGGAGAGGAAACTCTTCTGCGGGCCGACTAAGCGATCTGGAAAACAAAGGTTCTGACTGCGAATCGTTCTTACCTTCCCATTCTTCGCACTTTGGCCTGTCGAAAACTGCATAAGCGTTGTGTAATGGCCCTTTGCGGTTTTCTGGAAACACGTCCCTACTCTGCCCAACTGGACCCCGTTTCCCATTAGACCTGTCTAATATTGAGCGAATGAAGTTGGCCAGCTCATTTCGCATCCTTACCGACGCATCATCGGGTGTTTTGCTTCTAGCTACTCTCATCAAGTAATGCTTGAGGCGAGAAACAACCCTTTCATCATGACATCGATCCAACTTCCTCCCGAAAAAGTCCACTTTCACCCTAGTATAGTCGTATTCTTCGTAAATTGTGATTGGGGAAGAATATTCGCGTTTTTTTCGGGCATCGTTTCGAAACAGCTTCCCTAAAATTTGACATTTGGCCTCCAGACTCCATTTAGTCTCCGCTATCCTACCTCGAATTGCCAATTCGTAATCCACCTAATCGTTTGTCAAGTGGTACGCGTTTGGAAAATTGTTCGCCATAATGAACGTTCGATATTCCCATGAAAATAAAATACAAATATCCGAAACACTAAACACAAACTACAACTAAAACATTCACAACACTCAAGTATCCGAACTGTACCATAAATTTTAAAATAGCGATAGAAAAAACCCATGAAGAATAAATTTTCATATATCCAGTAATATAGCCTAGCATTTGAATTCGCAAAAGAAAGAAAACTCTTGAACCGTATCATTTACCTAAACGAAAACCTACTCCAGAAAAATTTTAACTTCCAGAAATTTCCCAATAACGTGGCCCCACGTTGGGCGCCAAAATGTAGCGTGCACGACGTTGCTACGGATTCAATCTGCTCAATCGTCCCACCTTTTCGAACAAATGGCTTAAGCGCCACCTCTTTCGAGGACCACTTGTCGTGCTTTAGGGTTGCCCGACCAGAAACCCAGCCTCAGGGCGGGTCGATATAGTGAAGGTTTTAGAGGAACGACCTGACAGATGCAACTGAAACGAGAGGTACTCAGTTTCATGCTTCAAATTACCCACGAAAAAAAAAACCAAAGAAGTTCGCTTTCCTATCCCGAGATACCTAAGAACACCACTCGTATTGTCTCATCAGTGGAAAAATGCCTCAAAACCCAAATAACTAAACCGAAAAGAGACTCGAGTGGTGGGGCTAAGATTCCCAAGTAGCCCTACTTGGAGTAAAGAACCCAAAAGACTACAAAACTAACACGACGCGAAACATGAGATACCTCTTCAAATCAGTAAACTCTATGGGAACATGACTACCACAACAGTTTTAACCTCAACATGATTTACCGAAACAACAATTAACATAATTAGGTATATTTTAATTCTCTAGCATTTTCATAAACTTAACCTAGGATTTTCTAACATGGTGTTGCCTATATTCGTTTTGTACCCTACTGTGTGCGGGGGAGCGATCGCTATTTACTACCGGGCTATTGTGCCATAATGTGGCCGAACTTTAGTTTGCCGGGTGCGTGTATCGGCTAAACTTTCACCATGCGCATGGATTTTGTGGTAGGTGTACTTACAGTCTTTTTCGTTGCTTGCCCACTCACATTCGCACTACTGCGAAGACTGTCCCGATGCGGCGATGCGGTGGCGGCGATGTATCTACACCGGCGGTGATGAATCTGCGCAGGCGGCGATTAAGGATGTACCGGACGATTACAGATGTTCCTCTGCGTACAGGATGGATAACTGCTGGCAGTGTCGGAACGCCGGACAAGCTGCCAGCAACAAAATACGTGCACACCGGATGGTCGTGACGTTGAACTTTGCTGTGCAAACGTTTGATGAATCGTCGCACTTCTGGCTTTTCGGTTGCAGCGCCAGAATATCCCAACTAGCGCGTGGGTCTAGAGCGCGTCGGTGGGCGAAGGGCGGTGTGGCGGGCCGATGAATAGTGCCAATCTAAACGGTAGAATAAAAGCCGTCGCACGGCTACCGATACCGTGAACGCATTGTCTCTCTTTTTATAAGCACAATTGTAATTTACCTTTTCTGTACTTTCAGCAAACGCACACGAATTATCCGCACTTCCTACTTCTAGACTTTAACGCAACACCTAATAGCAAAAAAAATTACTAAATTTTAAAGACATCTCATATTTTAACTGGACAAACCTTTAGACACACCGCAGGACAAAATCAAAAAACACGCACTCTAACCTCTTTCACGGTCTAGATTGAAATGGATGAGAAGCTATTCCTAAAACCCTCAGATAAACGATTTTTGGTTTTTGATACCCGGAAGTACGTAATTTTACCGAAGTCAAACTCGTATTTCGAAAAACGAACTTCTTGGACAATTGATTCTGAATCGCTATCTCATTCCCTCTCGAAACATTTGCATCAGATCATTACGCGCCAATACCCTCACTTGCGTTCAAATAGTTTTTCTGGTCGGGCGGTTGATAAGACAACGACAACGAGGTCCGTTCGGCGACCGAAACTCAACCACTTGCTCTAGTTTGTGCAATCGTGAGACAGATTGGGAAAGAGAAAAAACGTGCGTGCGCGAGCGGATAGTACATTTTAGCCGCCTAGTTCATTCTTCCTCCTACGGAATGGAAGAAGTAAACACATATTTGCAACAGGGAACTTGGGTTACTGAATTTGGAAGTTATTTTGACTTCTGATACACGTGATCGCTACATTATAATGGATCCGACTTCCGGTTCCGGAATTGCATGGTGATGAGTACGAACACGCAGAAAATGTCGATTTTAATAAATTCTGCAATGAATGTATAAAGGTGAAAATTTTTCCAAAATATGACCACAACTGCTTCGATTTGTAGTATTAGGTCACTAACATCCATTCAAAGTCTATTTGGCCACATTGGCCACCATCCTCGGTTCCGGAAGCCCCGGCGGAAGTATCTAAATTCAGAATAAGTGACATAAAAGGTATTGCGTCCCCGTAAATGACTATTTAATTTCATCCCGATCCAACTTCCGGTTCCGGAGTTACAGGTTGTGGCGTGCGATCACATAGCAAATTGTGATTCAAACCGATACTCCGATGAGAGCCAAAAAGGTAAAAATTTCGCCAAAATGTCTCTCAAACAACTTAAATGTGCTGTTGTAGGTCACCGACGGCCAACCAAACTTTCGATGACTACATTGACCACCATAGACGGTTCCGGAAGTGCCCGGGAAAAGCGGCCATCTTTCAAAATTCACGAACTCACATCAGTTTCCCGGAAATGGTTGGGCCGATTTTCACAAACTTAGTCCCAAATGATAGTTATAATATCCCCATAGATGTCTATAAAATTTCGTACGGATCGCTTATATGGGTCCGGAAATATAGACTAAATCGTCCTGTCACATATGAAATTCCCATATAAGCCGGAACTCAAATTTCTTTTTTCAAAGGGGGGACCCCATGAAATTTCAGAAATCGAATTCGTATTTTTGATGCCAAACATCTTTGAAACGCATGAAACGTCGAAATTTTATGTTATCTCGAATTTTTTTTTATGAAAATCGACTTTTTGCGACTGCCTATTTCGCACCTTTTTGCCTTTCTTAATAGAAAGGTATTGCAATTGCTCTGAAAACCGACTTTTTAACGGAGGCCCGGAGGGCCGAGTGACATATACCATTCGATTCAGTTCGTCGAGTTCGGCAAATGTCTGTGTGAATGTATGTGTGTATGTATGCACGTATGTGTGTATGTGCGCCTGTGTGTATGTGACCAAAAATGTCACTCATTTTTCTCAGAGATGGCTGAACCGATTTTGACAAACTTAGTCTCAAATGAAAGGTGCAACATTCCCATAGGCTGCTATTGAATTTCTAATGTATCCGACTTCCGGTTCCGGAATTACAGGGTGATGAGTACGAACACGCAGAAAATGTCGATTTTAATAAATTCTGCAATGAATGTATAAAGGTGAAAATTTTTCCAAAATATGACCACAACTGCTTCGATTTGTAGTATTAGGCCACTAACATCCATTCAAAGTCTATTTGGCCACATTGGCCACCATCATCGATTCCGGAAGCCCCGGCGGAAGTATCTAAATTCAGAATAACAGTCACATCGGTTTCTCGGAGATGGCTAGACCGATTCGACTAAACTTGGTCTCAAATGAAAGGTATTGCGTCCCCGTAAATAGCTGTTTAACTTCATCCCGATCCGACTTCCGGTTCCGGAGTTACAGGTTGTGGCGGACTATCACATAGCAAATTGTGATTAGAACCGATACTCCGATGAAAGCAAAAAATGTAAAAAATTCGCTAAAATGTCTCTCAAACAACTTAAATTTGCTGTTCTAGGTTACTGACGGTCAACCAAACTTTCGTTGACTACATTGACCACCATAGACGGTTCCGGAAGTGCCCGGGAAAAGCGGCCATCTTTCAAAATTTACGAACTCACATCAGTTTCCCGGAAATGGTTTGGCCGATTTTCATAAACTTAGTCCAAAATGATAGCTATAATATCCCCACAGATGTCTATAAAATTTCGTACGGATCGCTTATATGGGTCCGGAAATATAGACTAAACCGTCCGGTCACATATGAAATTCTCATATAAGCCGGAACTCAAAATTTTTTTTCGAAGGGGGGACTCCATGAAATTTCAGAAATCGAATTCGTATTTTTGGTGCCAAACATCTTTAAAATGCATGAAACGTCGAGATTTTATGTTATCTCGAAATTTTTTTTATGAAAATCGACTTTTTGGGACTTTGCCGATTTCGCACCTTTTTTCAGTTCAATATTACCGTGGCTGTTTTTTCTTTTTCAAAATTTTAGAACTCGAATAATGATTTATTTTCTTGTATATAGTTGTCATGTGATGTATAATAATAAAATGTAATATATGCATTTAAAAGCTTTTAATGAATATAAACAACGCACACATTCTCGTGATTCATGACTGAGAAAGGCACAATTGCACCGTTAGGTGGATTAAAATAGGTTTTTATTATTGTTTTTGATTTTTTATTTTGATTTAAGTTAAATAGTGCGGTCGAGCGTGTTGCTCCCGCAATAAAATGGAACAAACAGAAGGATCACCCTCCGAAGACGAATATTATGGGGAAGAGGAACGTGTATCTGATTCGGAGACAGATGATGTTATGGGCGATCCAGTTCCTCCACTTTCCCCCAATGTCTCACAGACCACCCCCCCCCTTGAGACAAGGTTTACCAGGATGGATGCGCTGGTCCTTGGGTGGTATACTTTCGGTCCAAAAATAAACCGTTAAACAGCATAACTGTTGCACGGGAGCTGACAAAACGTTACTCGGCCGTAACCGAAATTAAAAAGGTTCAGTCAGATAAACTGCGCGTAGTTGTTACTGACTTGAAACGGGGCAATGATATCGTTAGCAATAGCCTCTTTACGCTGGAGTATCGCGTCTATATTCCTTCTCGTGATGTGGAGATCGACGGTGTGGTAAGTAATGCGGGTCTAACTGTCGATGATCTGATGAATGATGGTGTTGGCTGCTTTAAGGACCCTAACCTACAATCAGTTAAGATTTTGGAGTGCAAGCAATTGCACTCAAAGTCCATCGAAGATGGGAATTACTATCCATCAGACTCGTTTCGCGTAACCTTCGCCGGATCTGCACTTCCGAGCTACGTTGAAGTGGGAGGAGCTCGTCTACTGTGCGGCTGATTGCACCGCGGGTCATGAATTGTTCCAATTGCAAGCAGCTAGGTCACATGGCCACCTACTGTAGCAACAAGCAACGATGCGGTAAATGTGGGGAACGCCATGCGGATGATACTTGCAGTAGGCCCGCTGAGAAGTGTGTTTACTGTGGGAGAATCCGCATGAACTTTTGACATGCCCTACGTACAAAATTCGCGCGGATGAACTGAAGCGATCCGTCAAATATCGCTCCAGACGCTCATACGCAGAAATGCTTAAAAGAGCTGTTCCACTCATCTCCGAAAACCCATTCGTTCTCTTGCCAACTGACGATAACGCCTCTAACGACCCTTGCGAGGGGCATTCTTTGGCTTTGCTTGGAAGCTCTAGGAAAAGACCTAATCAAAACTCACCTGAACTTCCTCGTAAGGGTCCTAGGTTGTCCCAAACAAGGGTATACAATAAAAATAATTCATCAACTGGAAGTGCTGGCACAAATCCGAAGATAATACCTCCTGGTTTTGGGAAATTGAGATACAACCAGGAGTACCCAGCACTCCCCGGGGCACCAAAAATCCCAAGTGCTCCCATTTTACAGTCAGAAACTCAACCCAAAACGGGATTCCTTAAATTCTCTGACATTGCGGACTGGATATTCACAGCTTTCAACATTACCGATCCTCTGAAAAGCTTGCTGGTTGCTATTCTACCAACAGTAAGAACATTTTTAAAACAGTTGACTGAACAATGGCCCCTCCTTACAGCGATCGTATCCTTCGATGGCTAACTTATTAAACGGAATCACGGATCTGATCACTGTTTTACAGTGGAACTGCAGAAGTATTATCTCCAAAATGGATTCATTAAAACACTTGCTAGATTACAATAATTTTAGGGATCAAAAAGTTTCTTCAATCGAATCAATCTCCCTTCGACGCCAGGCATTGAAGTTGTCGCTTGTCAAACAACAATCGAAGGCAAAGATCTTTGCATTGCTTCTATTTACATTCCTCCTAGGGCCATGATGGGATATCGAAGACTCTCTAACGTGATTGAACACCTTTACTCGCCCGCCTGCTTCTTGGAAACCTGCTTCTTGTGACAACTTCAATATGACAATTCTGAACATAGGGGAAATGACACGGATTCCTAGACCACCAGCGTAAGCAAGTGCACTGGACATATCTCTAGGCTCGACATCACTACGGTTAGATTGCAAGTGGAAGGTAATATCTGATCCCCACGGTAGTGACCACCTGCTGATTGTAATTGCAATCACCACTCGATCAAGACCTTCGGAACCAATCAATGTTTCCTATGATCTCACACGAAACATTGATTGGAAGAGGAAGAGTATAAGTTTTTGTCCAACTCGATTCTCGATATCGCGATTCAAACCCAGACGAAACGAATACCCGACGGGGACACCCAAAAACGTTCTCCCAACCCGTGGTGGGACAAACAGTGCTCAGACGTGTACGCGGAGAAGGCTGCCGCGTATAAAGCCTTCCGGAACGACGGGTTAGTCGCTAGCTATCGACTGCACGCGATATTAGAAAAGCGAATGAAAAATTTGACGAAAGCCAAGAAACGCAGTTACTGGCGCAGGTTTGTCGACGGGTTAACAAGAGAAACATCGATGAGCACTCTTTGGGGCATGGCCCGACGTATGCGAAACCGAAACAGTACTATCGAGAGCGTGGAATATTCAAACCGTTGGATATTCGATTTCGCCAAGAAGGTTTGTCCGGATTCCGCCCCGGCACAGAAAATCTACCGCGCCGCGTCGCCTTGCAATACCGCGAACGAAACACCGTTTTCGATGGTGGAGTTCTCACTTGCTCTCTTGTCGTGTAACAATAAAGCTCCAGGGCCAGACAGAATCAAATTCAACTTGTTGAAGAATCTACCAGACTCTGCCAAGAGATGCTTGTTGAATTTATTTAATAAGTTTCTTGAGGGTAACATTATCCCACATGATTGGAGACAAGTGAGTGTCATCGCCATCCAAAAACCACGAAAACCAGCCTCCGACCACAACTCGTATCGACCGATTGCAATGCTATCCTGTATCCGAAAGTTATTCGAAAAAATGATCTTGTTTCGCCTCGACAATTGGGTCGAAGCAAATGGCTTACTGTCAGATACACAATTTGGCTTCCGCAAAGGCAAAGGGAAGAACGATTGCCTTGTCTTGCTCTCAACAGAAATTCAAATGGCATATACTAACAAAGAGCAGATGGCATCAGTATTCTTGGATATTACGGGGTCTTTCGATTCTATCAACATTCTTTATGAGAAGTTGCACCAGCATGGTCTTTCACCAATTTTAAATAACTTTTTGCTAAACCTGTTGTCTGAAAAACAAATGCATTTCTCGCATGGTGATTTATCGACATCACGATTTAGCTACATGGACCTTCCCCAGGGCTCATGTCTAAGCCCTCTTCTCTACAATTTTTATGTGAATGACATTGACGAATGTCTTGTCAATTCCTGCACGCTAAGGCAACTTGCAGATGACGGTGTGGTCTCTATTACAGGTCCCAAGGCCGTCGACTTGCAAGGACCACTGCAAAATACCTTGGACAATTTGTCTGCTTGGGCTCTCCAGCTGGGTATCGAGTTCTCTACGGAGAAAACTGAGCTAGTCGTATTTTCAAGGAAGCGTGAACCATCCAAACTACAGCTTCAATTAATGGATAAAACTATTGCTCAGGTTTCAACATTCAAATATCTCGGGGTATGGTTCGACTCTAAAGGTACCTGGGGATGTCACATTAGGTATCGGAAACACAAGTGCCAACAAAGGATACACTTTCTCCGTACAATAACTGGAACATGGTGGGGTGCCCACCCAGGAGACCTAATCAGGCTGTACCAAACAACGATATTAGCGGTGATGGAGTACGGATGTTTCTGCTTTCGCTCCGTTGCGAGCATACATTTCATCAAACTAGAGAGAATCCAGTATCTCTGTTTGCGTATTGCCTTGGGTTGCATGCACTCGACCCATACGATGAGTTTAGAAGTGCTGGCAGGCGTCCTTCCATTAAAAAAATCGATTTTGGGACCTCTCGTATCGATTGCTCATTCGATGCGATATTTTGAACCCATTGGTGATTGCAAATTTCAAAAGGCTTGTCGAGCTTAATTCTCAGACCCGATTCATGTCATTGTACTTTGATTACATGGCACAGAACATCAATTCATATACGTATAACGTTAACCGTGCTCATCTCTTAGATACTCCTGCTTCAACTGTATTTTTCGACACATCCATGAAGGAAGAGATTTGTGGAATCCCGGATCACATTCGCCCACAAGTGGTCCCAAATTCTATAATAAATACCATCAAGTCGACTGCGGCAAAATGTTCTACACTGACTTCTCGACGGGTCCACAGGCTTCGGTATCTTCAACGAAAATCTTGCTGCCTCATTCAAACTCAATGATTCTGCTTCAATTTATGTTGCAGAATTAGCTGCCATTCAATATACTCTCGAGATCATTGACACCCTGCCCTCAGACCATTACTTCATCGTTTCGGACAGTCTCAGCTCCATAGAGGCCATCCGTGCGGCGAAGCCTGGAAAGCACTCACCGTATTTCCTGGGGAAAATACGGGAATATCTGAGTGCTTTATCTGAAAAATCTTACCAGATTACCTTGGTTTGGGTCCCGTCCCATTGTTCTATTTCGGGCAATGACAAGGTGGACTCTTTAGCCAAGGTGGGCGCATTAGAAGGCGACACTTACGAAAGACCAATTTGCTTCAATGAATTTTTCAGTATCTCTCGTCAGAGGGCGCTCGAAAGTTGGAAAACTTCATGGAGCAATGGGCATCTGGGACGGTGCCTACATTCTATTATCCCGAAGGTATCAACGAACGCTTGGTTTAAGGGGTTGGATGTGAACCGGGACTTTATTCGTACGATGTCAAGGCCCATGTCCAACCATTACTCGTTTGACGCGCATCTCCGTCGTATAGGGCTTGCTGACAGTAATCATTGTGTTTGTCAGAACGGCTATCACGACATCGAGCATGTTGTTTGGCTGTGCGCAGAGTACCGTGTTGCCAGGTCCCAACTAATAGATTCCCTTCGGGCCATGAGGTAGATCACCCTATGTGCCAGTCTGGGACGTACTGGCAAGCCGTGACCCCCCCCATACATTTTTCTTATCTACACCTTTTTGAAAACTATTGATGTCCAAGTTTAATAAATTTCCCCTCTCATCCACAGTAGAACCCCGTCAACCTCTCCCTACAGACAATATGGCATTGCTTCACGAGTCTACGATGCATACCTTTCTTGATAACCGTCCATCCAGAACATCATGACACATGTCACAAGAACATCATGACAGCATCGGAGTGCCAATAATCATCCGAAATATCGATCCTCCCCTCCCACTGCGATTACAGGATGGAAACCACTACAATAAAGTGTGCATATCCCCCACAATCATCAACCAGCCAACGAGAATGTCAATTTTACAATATGTATTCCACTTCCTACCTTTTTCCTTCACTAACATAAGAGGGGAGTAAGCCGCCCCTAAATACGGTTTTCTCTTCCCCCACTAACACGTGCGATGTACCTTAAAAAATGAATTATCGGCCTCGTTAAGCTACCGTATTTGGGCCTAAATCTAGGGGCAGATCGCTCTAAGAATGTATAACAAATTTGCATCAAATTGAAAAAAATGCATTTAATTTCCATTTTTGCATCAGCTTTGCACTGCCTCGCAAAACAAGTTTGTTTAACAAACGTCCTACGCTGATCCACTTTGTTTGTTAAATGTAGGGCTAGTTTTTCTGTAGGGTTTTGACGTCTTACACGCAACGCAAACAACATTGCACGCAACGCAAAAAAATTGCGCGCAACGCAAAATACATTATGAATTTCTATTTTGATGGAATTAAATGCATTTAATTTCGCTAATTTTTAAAAATGCATCACAAGTGATCTGCCCCTAGGCCTATATAAACTTAGTTATATAAAAAAATGAAATTATTAAGCTAGAGCTTGAACATTTACATGGGATGCCAGTGTTTTTTTCCTGAAATAAGAGCTGCCAGTTTTCCGGCTTTTGTGTCCGCCCAACTCTTAATATAGTAACTCTGAGTGCATATAAGGAGAGTGACGACACTGTCAAAATTGGAACAATGATTATTTGTCAGTGTCATTCCAAATCCATGTACTTTGAGAGGTCGTTTGTTCGTTTGGAATATTACTGACAGATAATCATGACAGTTGTCCTCACTTTCCTTACACGCTCATTCAAAACTACTCAAAATTTGAGTTCGGAGCACTCAATTTCAAAAGTAATAGCAATATGTCAAAAAATGAGTTTTAATTTGAGTAGAACTAACTCATTTCTTGAGTAATCATAAAATCTTTAATGTTCTGAGTGAAAAAAATACTCTCAAAAAAGTGTGCGGAATTAGGTGTTGATTTAAATTTTAAAAAGAGCCTGAAGTTAAAGCCGATGATCGTTCATAAAACTAGAAGGTAAGTTTCATTGAGTTTTGCTTGCTTTCAAATCTTACTTCCAGTTGCGTTTTTGTAGTTTCGGCAATTTATACAAGATGCCGATCGGTACGAAATAGATGTAGAGAACGACCCTTGGATTGAGTTCCCGAACATCGCAAACACCTGGACAACGGTCTGGAGAATCAGGTAAATGATATTTGAGATGCCAATTAATGTCTTTGTACTTTTATTAAAAATGCGGAATGATTATTTTCTATATTTCCCTCTTGAGTAAAATGTACTCAAATTTGACATTGTTATCCCAAACTCAAAACTGAGTAAACGAGGAAAACTCAATTTTTGACTATGTGCACTTTTAATGAAATTGAGTGGCTGGCTGCTCAAATTTGAGTTGTTATGGATGAGCATGTACATACACTCTGTAGTAACTCTACCCGAACAGTTGTATAAGTACCCCGAGATAAAATAACTAATGAATTCCATGAGAATCACTTATGATTCGGCGCCACAAGTTTCCCATATGAAAATCGTAAGTTTGACTTATGACTCGGAGGAAAAAATGGCCATCGAGTCACTTAGAATTTTCATAAGTCATGCTAATGAATTTTTTAAGCCATCTTTATACCTTTCATGCGACAGTGCTTATGTAAATCATCATGCTTAAATATAAATTTAATAACTGAGATGTTATGAAATCCATAGATATATCATATGGCGCTAGTTTGAGAAAATATTAACTCAGCATCATATACAATGAAAACATTTGATAACATATATTTTTTATTTAAGCGAATTAATTCACATGATTAAGGAGTACTTATCTCTAGTTTGATGAGTTTGTGAAGTCTCATAATATTTCCAATAAGCTGTAAATGAATGGAAAAGAAGCCTTGAAAGTTTGAGAAAATGCACCACATTTATTATGAAAGTAATGTAAAATATGGAGCAATAAGTTACGAAGAATATTTACTTACATTTAATTTCCCCAAATTTGAAAAAAGAACATTAAATTCAATCCACTTCCAGAAATGCCTAGTTTAGGAAACTAGGCATTTATGGAAGTGGATTGAATTTAATGTTTTTACATTTCTTACAAAAGAAATGTATAGGATTCGCTCAAACTTTGACAACTTTTTCCTAGGCCCGGAGGGCCGAGTCTCATATACCAATCGACTCAGCTCGACAAATTGAGACAATGTCTGTATGTGTGTGTGTGTGTATGTGTGTATGTATGTATGTACAAAATGTCATGTAATTATCTCAGCAATGGCTGAACCGATCTTAATGAAATTAGTTTCAAATGAAAGGCCTAACGTTGCCATTTGACACTATTATTTTTGATTTTCGATATGTTGTTTACTTTCTGAGATATGGGCGATTTTGTCAAAACACAGCAGGTTTTTTGCAAATAACTTTCGAACAATACAATATTGTCCCACAAACTGCACATAAATAGAAAGCTTGTAAAAGTACCTTTCTAACAAGTTATAGATTGTCTAAATCCGTGCAAGAGCGGCGAAGATATTAAACATTTTGTATTTTTAGTCCTCGCTTACCAACTTCCACTAATTAAAAATGAGATTGTTTCATACAGAGTATTGCTTTACTGGTGTTTTAGGGGCAAAACTAAACCGATTTTGAATATCGGGGTATGAAAACACATCTACGTGGTTCAAGGAATTCGATGTTGAGAACATTTTGTGAATTACCTTTATAATAAATGAACTATTTCTCCAAAAACAATATATAAGCTCACTTCAAAGACAAAATAATGTGTTGATAAAGAAACAGTGAGTTCTAGTATTTATTCCTTGGATTAGGCATTGCGTTCAATCATGAGGTAAATGTTGGATGGTATATCAATACACAGATCAAAAAGTAATTCACCTAGTAGTGAGATAAAAGATTTCTACTATAATTATACTTGTGGCGTCAACGAAAGCAAGTATATATTTGAAGCCCAAAAATCTAGCGAAAATTTAGCTCTTTTGCAAGATTTAGGTTATACTGGTTATGGCGCAAAAATTACTACTTACATTATTTATGATAAGAATGTAAGAATCAATATATCATAATAATATACCTATAAAAATAATGTCACTGCATTAACCATCATTTGCCATTCCTCACACGCCCCCCCCCCATCTCTCTCTCTCTCTCTCTCTCTCTCTCTCTCTCTCTCTCTCTCTCTCTCTTTCTCTCTCTTCTATAGCATCTATCTATCTATTTCTGTATCTATTTCTAAGTTGTGTGATAAGATCTTCTGCCAATCTGAAATTTTTATTAATTGTAATTGCGAAGGTTTGGGAAAACAAAACTATTTTTTGTCTGCTGCTACATCAACTCAACTTTAATTCAATTGTATTCAAAGCCTTTATCTACACTATAATAAAGGAAATTCATGGCTATATCAGAAAAATATTTGGCTTAACTGGGTAATATGAAAGTTTGACGATGGAAATTTTCAAAAGAGACATTCCATGTGCGATATTTAAACTATTCGTATTTTGAATGAAATATATGCTCAAAGACTGAAAGCTGAAGCCAGCAGGATTGGAATTGCCATCAACGTTTCGAAGACAAAATACATGAGAGGAAGAGGTTCTGACAATGTGAACCTCCCACCTGAGTTCGGATTGACGGTGACGAAATCGAGATTGTCGACGAATTCATGTATTTGGGCTCACTGGTAACCGACGACAATGATAACAGCAGAGAAATTCAGAGACGGATCATAGCGGGAAATCGTGCCTACTTTGGACTCCAGAGGACGCTCCGGTCGAACAAAATTCGCCGCCGCACGAAGTTGATTATCTTCAAGACGCTGATTAGATCGGTGGTCCTCTACGGCCACGAGACCTGGACTATGCTCGTGGAGGACCAACGCGCCCTTGGAGTTTTCGAACGAAAAGTGTTGCGTACCATCTATGGTGGCGTGCAGATGGAAGACGGAACGTTGCGCAGGCGAATGAACCATGAATTGTATCAGCTGCACATTCGTTGTATTGGTACGAACTTTCATGAAAAATAGCGGATCAAAGACCAAAAATATTCACAAATTAGATCCAAGAAAAGAAGTCCCCAAAGTACCCACTCTCGATGGGGGATGCAACTACAATGTGTCTTCTAACTTATCGTCGTCAATATTTGGATATACTGAGTAGTTTGAACCATTTCTTTTTCACAATATTGGTCTGTATAGGACTTATTTATCCATATTTCCTGCACGAGAATTCCGAACGAAACAATACAAACACGGCTTTTATGCAATCGACATAGCCCAGACATTTCACACTATTTACTTCAATGCAAATAAAAACTTTGAAATATCTACCTGTCTCATTCACGAATCTCATTCTCCCTCTGTCGTTCTCTGTTCAAGGGGCTTGAAAGCACATGTGACCTTGTCTCACTTTACTATATTTAATTACGCGTTATAATACTGGACCAGTAAATTCTGTTCTGCACATAAATCTTTTTTCGGAAATATGTGACCAAAAAGTAAACTTCGAATTCGTCAAGTAAAGAAGCATGAAAACAAAAAGAATAAAACCAAAAAAGATGGAAGCCCTAGAAAGTCCATTGCATATTTATTAGCCTTTTCTCAGAAGATGGGATTTTCAAAAACATTTCAAAACTTTCTGATGCAATGGTTTTCAAATTCGTACAATCCTGTTTATTCATTTTCTTTATTGAAAAATGTTTTTGGCTTCAAATATATGACCATTTCATTTTAATTAATTATTTCATTCCGCATCTTTTCATTCGTTTTGTTCATCTGCGTTCATTTTACTTATTTTATTCGTTTCATTCTTTGGATTCACTCTGATCAGTTTAGTCTTTTTGTGCATTTTACTCATATCATTGATTGTTTTCATTGTATGCATTTTATTATTTTTTCCAATTTATTCATTTTGTTCAGTTTCTTCATTTTAATAATCTGACTACTTTTTCAGTTTTAATCATTTCATCCAAATAATTTATTTGATTCAATTTATTTCTTTATATTAATTCATAACCTTTTACCATTGTTCAATTTTTCATTTTAATCAATGCATTTAATTCTGCTAATTTTCTTCTTTTTATTTATTTTATCACTTCAGCTCATGTTTATTTGATTCGTTTGTTTTATTTATGCATTTCATTTATTTTTTACTTTATTCATTTTGTTCATCCATTCTTTTTATTCATTTGATCCATTTCATTAATTTGATTCATTGTATTCACTGGATGAATTAAATCAATTTGATTCGTTTAATTCATTTAATTAATTTGATTCATGTGATTCATTAGATTCATATGATTCATTTGATTTATTTGATTCATTTGATTCAATTGATTGATTTGAGTGATTTGATTCATTTGATTTATTTGATTCATTTGATTCATTTGATTCATTTGATTCATTTGAATTATTTGATTCATTTGATTCATTTGATTCATTTAATTCATTTGATTCATTTGATTCATTTGATTCATTTGATTCATTTGATTCATTTGATTCATTTGATTCATTTGATTCATTTGATTCATTTGATTCATTTGATTCATTTGATTCATTTGATTCATTTGATTCATTTGATTCATTTGATTCATTTGATTCATTTGATTCATTTGATTAATTTGATTCATTTGATTCATTTTGTTTATTTGATTGTTTTGATTCATTTGATTCATTTGATTTATCTGATTCATTTTATTCATATCTTTAATTTTATGCATTTCATGTTCAGTCATTCGTTTTATTTAATTCAATTTGCTAGTATGAGTCAATTTATTCTATTAATCTTATAACTATTTCTAAATATAATCTTAATTTTCATGTAATAACCTAATCTAATTTGATTCGTGTATATTATAATTTTGATTTCCATTAATTTTTCTACTCATTTTATGAATTTAAAAACCTATTGTTTCATTTTTTGCTTTACTTCTTTATTTCGGTCGTTTTGTTTTGTTTTCTATAATTTATTGTTTATTCGAGATTTTATTCGTGCAAGACTAGAAACTGTTTTCATCCCACCTCTAGTTGGGTGCCTACTTCTCGTGAGTTCTGCAAACTAATCCAATAGTGAAATGTGTAAGAGATGTCTCATCTCACTGCTAGGTGGATTAAATCGGTTTTTTCTTTATTTTTTTTTGTTCATTTTATTTATTTTATTCATTTGAACCCTTAAATTAAATTGATTCATTTAATTCATTTGATTCATTTGCTTCACTTGATTCATTTGATTAATTTGATTAATATGATTAATATGATTAATTCGATTAATTTGATTCATTTGATTCATTTGATTCATTTGATTCATTTGATTCATTTGATTCATTTGATTCATTTGATTCATTTGATTCATTTGATTCATTTGATTCATTTGATTCATTTAATTCATTTGATTCATTTGATTTATTTAAATTATTTGATCCATTTGATTCATTTGATTCGATTAATTCATTTTGTTCATATTTTTAATTTTATTCATTTCAGGTTCAGTCATTCCATTTATTTATTTCATTCAATTTGCTAGTTTGAGTAAATTTATTCTATTAATCTTATACTTATTTCTAAATATAGTCTAAATTTTCATTAATTAAGCTAATATAATTTGATTCGTGTATTTTATAATTTTGATTTACTACTTCGCATGAGTTCTGCAAACTAATGAATGATCCTACAGTGATATGTGTAAGAAATGTCTCATCTCACTGCTAGGTGGATTAAATCGGGTTTTTTTCAAATTTGGAGAAATTAAATGTAAGTAAATATTCTTCGTAACTCATTGCTCCGTATTATAAAATAGGATTTTCATTGATTTCATATTGTAAAATTATGACATTTGCACAATAATACGATTATAAACATCATTACATACGTCTATAAATTCCATAGGGCGAACTTATGAAATGCATTATGCATAAGAATGAAATCAAAATTGTGCAGCTTCATAAGTTGCGACTAATGAAATTCTTAAGTAGATTTGCGTCAGTGTAGAATTTGGATAATAAACGAGACTCACTTGATTTGGTTTGACCCGACTCGGCGGATGTACGTCCACCCCGACAATCGGCTATCAAGCCATAGAGTTACGGAATAAGTTGATTGAATTAATTATTTATCGATTTATCACAAGTCCCGGGTTATACGGTGGCTGTAAAAAGTAATGCGCGTGAACGGTAAATGAACATGTTAGATGGCGACCGTGAAGCTATGCAAACCTGCAGTACATCCGCGAATACATCAGTAGTTATGTGAATACATTATAAAAATAGCTCGTTCCGTTCGTGCGCGTGATAAGTGAAATGGAAATCCTACACAGAAAATAATATTCTTGTAAACATTACAATAAATTTGTGTTTAAATTTACTATGGATCAAAATGGTAAAAATAATGAAAAATTAATTCAACACAACCACTAAATAGGAAAAAGGACTATGAATCAATTGAAATTCTATGGTGTTGCTGACTATATTAATTATTTAAACCAACTATACTTTTGTGTTAAAATTCACTTCATTTCCGGTAGTATTTATTATGCGTGTTGTTATCGTGCTGTCATTTTCTTTCTATAAGGTCAAATTTTACCATGATTATGGTAAAATTAAATGTAATGTACCGACAAATTTCAGCTGACTATGATTTCCGTTTAAATGTACTAGAAACATAGCATTTCTAAGTGCCAAGAGAATTGTTGACGTGCGCCATTTCGATCCAATTAACTTGTTTTTGTTTTTCGTTGCAACAAGTTTATTTGTTATGGATGGTCATCGATTTTTTCGGTAAAACTTGAAACAAACTGCATTTTACCGGACGTTTCGACCTACTAACATGTTCAGCCATTCTCAGCGGCTAACTAAACACAAATTTAAACAACATCGCTTACATGCTAACAACGTCTACACAATGAACAATGACATTTTCAACTGCTGTCTTGTCTTGTACACTCAATCTCGGTTGGTACTTTCTTCGGACGTACGGTGCTCTTTAGCTTCTCTATTAAGCCGTTGTATGCAGACCTAAACTTAATAGAATCCCGTTGTACATTGAACGTGTTCGACTCGCCTTTAATTTTTATTTGGAACAGGTCCACTATCAACCGGGTATCGGTCCTAGGTACCTCGTCCAATATTTTAGCATTTTTAAAGTCAAAAAGGTGGCCTTCACTGATTGTATGTTGTGCTTGTCCCGTATTTCCTACGCTTTTATATTTTATATCGTTCTTATGCTGATCCAAACGTTTTTTTAAAAATTGACTTGTTTGTCCAATGTATGTCCAATCCGTACAGACACCGCATGGTATTTCGTAAACAACATTAGTTCGACGGTCTTTTTCTATTCTGTCCTTAAGCTTACTGTGTACTGTGTCTTTAATTTTGTCAATGGTTTTAAAAGCTAGTTTTATGTGATGCTGTGATAAATACCGGGTTATTTTTCCCCCAGACCCGGTATATAAGGTGCAGAAACAAATTTCATTGTCACATCAGTGTTTTTAGGTTCAAGAGTATTGTACAATTTGTGTGTTCGTTCTTTAATAATCTTGTTGCAGAATGAAACGGGGTAATTATTATTAGTGAGAATTTGTTTCACAACTTCTAGAGCATTTGGACGATAATAGACCTCACTTAGTTTCAATGCCCCATTAACTAATGCTATCACTGAATTTTTCTTATGGTTAAATGGACTCGAGGAATTATAGTCTAAGTATCTACCTTCTGAATCCTTCGGAGTCCATTCCGTGGTGAGATGGTCCTCCTCCCTACGCACTATTGTATCCAAAAACCATATTTGACCATCCTCCTCCTGAGATGAATATACTACAAATATAGTGAAAACTACCGAAACCAAAGATATATTAATATGGTAGAAATGATTGTTTACGTGGTTGCAGCGAAATCATAATATTATCAGCTGAAAATTGTGGGTACAATGTAATTAATTTAACCCTCTAAAATAATAATTTCAACCGAAACTTTTTTTTGCCTGTAGACGCTAGAGATGGGCCATTCGTTCGCGAACGGTTCAAGTGAACTGGTTCTTCGAAGAGAATGAGCGAACGGAAGTTCTTTTTAAAAGAACGGTAGTTCTCAATTCTCTTCAAAGCGAATGAACTGAACCTGACCTAAAGCCGTTTGGCGAATTTCTCGGACCGATTTTTAGGCGAACGAATGAAAATGAACCGACTTGCCGTCCCACAAACCGCTCTCTGTGCTCTCCCAGAATGGAACCGGCGAAGAACGACTCATCACATTCTCTATTTCTCTAGTTATACATCATGAAGAAATCGCTACCCTTGATGAACTTGTTAAGCATACAGGGGTATAATAGTTTGGCAGCATTTGTTTGGTTCCTCTCCAAGAATCGAATGTTTTGAGAGACATTCGCTAGATACAAGTAAATTATCAGCTGAACGGAAGAACTGTTCATCTGAACTAGTTCTTTTTACAGAACTGTTCAGTCGGGAATGGTTCTTCGAAGTGAACTGTTTCGCCCATCTCTAGTAGACGCAACTGATAACCATAAAGCAAAGTGAAACAAGGGAAGCAACGAATACATTGCCAAATAAAACGAACAACAAATATTTGTGATAAATGCAGACAATACAGACCATATAACAAAGTGAAACAAGTGAAGCGACGAATCCATTGCCAAATAAAACGAACAACAAATATTTGTGATAAATGCAGACAATACAGACCATAAAACAAAGTGAAACAAAAGAAAAAACTAATCCATTGCAAAATAAAACGAACAGCAAATATTTGTGATAAATGCAGACAATAAAGATCATAAAACAAAGTGAAACAAGTGAAGCAACGTATCCATTACCAAATAAAACGAACAACAAATATTTGTGATAAATGCAGACAATGCAGACCATAAAACAAAGTGAAACCAGTGAAGCAACGAATCCATTGCCAAATAAAACGAACAATAAATATTTGTGATAAATGCAGACAATACAGACCATAAAACAAAGTGAAACAAGTGAAGCAACGAATCCATTGCCAAATAAAACGAACAACAAATGTTTGTGATAAATGCAGAAAATACAGACCATAAAACAAAGTGAAACAAGTGAAGCATGAATCCATTGCCAAATAAAACGAACAGCAAATATTTGTGATAAATGCAGACAATACAGTCCATAAAATAAAGTGAAACAAGTGAAGGAATGAATCCATTGCCAAATAAAACGAACAACAAATATTTGTGATAAATGCGGACAATACAGTCCATAAAACAAAGTTAAACAAGTAAAGCAACGAATCCATTGCCGAATTAAAAACCCGTTTTAATCCACCTAGTGGTGCAATTGTGCCTTTCTCATTTATCCAAACTACGATTCCATGGCTGGTTATGTTTAATATAATGGTGGAAATGTCTATTAAATATTCAGTGCGATTTACACATACGTACAATGAATCGACTACTACGAACTTGAGTCGCTATATGTCGACGCTGAAACGTTAAGAAATTTTAAATTAGTTTCTCAACTCAAAATCATTTCAAACCAAATTTTGCACTGGTTTTTCAGACCCACTAGGAAAATTTATTCTAGAGTAATTAGAAAATTTTATTTGCGTAGAGGGGTACTTGATAAGGGAAGGGCGGTTTAGGGAAGGGTGGTGAGTGATGTGGAGGGGGAGGGCCTCACCATATCCCCATAACTACGACCCTGTTAAAATACAGAAAACCTATGCAAGTCAAAAAAAATGGCCGGGATTAGGTTGACGATGTTCAGAGTGATTGCATAACCTTTCTATAGGAGAGGCAAAAATGTACTCTTAAATCCGTAACTCCAGAACCAGAACTCGGAATTTAATGATATACAATAGCAGCCTATGGGAACGTTGTACCTGTCATTTGAGCCTAAGTTTGATGAAATCGGTTCAGCCATTCCTGAGTAACCGATGTGATTATTTTTGGTCACATACATACACACACATACACGCACAGACATTTGCCGAATTCGATGAGCTGAGTCTAATGGTATATGACAGACGGCCCTCCGGGCCGGGATTAGCTTGACGATGTACAGAGTGATTGCATAACCTTTCTATAGGAGAAAGGCAAAAAACGAACAACAAATGGTCGGTGTTAAGTCAGACCGGACTAAGTCGCAAAACATCAAAAAATGAGATAACTATAACACCGGATAAAGAATTTCTTCAGCTACATTCGACTTTTGCCAGATTTGAAAAATGTAACCATAAACAAAAATTATTACAAAAAATAATTTCCAATTATAAAGTAGAGGATGCTGCGATTCAAACTTTGAACTCGTTTTTCTCGAAATCAATATTTTGTCTCTTAGTCCGGTCTGACTTAACACCGACCAAATATTTGTGATAAATGCAGACAATACAGTCCATAAAACAAAGTTAAACAAGTGAAGCAACGAATCCATTGCCAAATAAAACGAACAGCAAATATTTGTGACAAATGCAAACAAATCAGTCCATAGCACAAAGTGAAAGAAGTGAAGCAACGAATCCAATGCCACATGAAACGAACAGCAAATATTTGTGAACAGTTCAGTCCATAGAACAACGAGAGACGGTTTAATTCGGACTGATTAACTGGTTTGAGAGGACAAACCAACAAAGTGAATGGGGATTTCAACAAAAGTGACCGATTTGTCGGAGTAATAACAATACTCTTCAAGGCGGAGAGTGGCAAACATCGAGCAATCGGGACCAGCACCAGCAGCAGCAGCAGAAACGGATGCATCAATAAAGACTCTAAGGTACTGTGTTAGAAAATAAGAAACAAAAAAAGGGGGCAACAAAAAATATATTACAGAGAAAATAAAGCAAATATCGTTATATTTAGCATAAATCCAAACAATATCTCCAATCTTGTGAGAACCTTTATATACCAATTAATCTCAAAACCTAGTAAACTGTATCCGAGAATTTACATAAAAACATGCCCTGCTTAAGATTAGATTGCATCGTGTTTTTTGCGTATTTAGACTTGAATTCACTGATTAGTGAGAAAGTGTTAAAACTTCTCCGGGATCTAAAAAGGAAATAATTTCGCCTTAGGAAAAATAGCCTAGCGAATAAAACTTAAACCACCAGAAAACAAAAATTTCGAATTAATACTCTATAAGAAAGATTTTATACGGACGAGACGCCGAATGGGCAATAAAAATTCTAAGACAACCACTACGAGTGGAGACTCTCAAGTAAACATAATAAACCAATTGGAACAGCACGAAGAGTTACACAATGATCATCAATTTAAATTATGGTGGATCTTGGTAATTTCTACTGTGCATTTAATAATAAAAATTTACAAGTTATACAATCACCGAATAGAGAAGCGAGCATACAAAAAAGCTAGACAATCGGTAGCTCCACTGACTTAAGATGGAATGCACATTAAGTTGTATCATCTTCGACTACAAAACTGGTACGACTTTTCATAATATAAATATAAACGAGAGAATGAAATCTATCGAACTATTAAAGAAAATACTAGCTCAGTTGGAGCAATGTCGTATTAAGAATAAAAGGGCAAAATTTATATACAGAGGTTCCGCTAAACAGCTAATAAACCTGGTGGAGGAACAAAAATTAGTACATGTAGCTTCCAGAGGAAATATCATGAATAAAATTTATGTAAAGAAGGAACCTATAAAATTGTTTCCACTACACAAACCGATTAATTTGAAGAGGACCGAGGTTATGAAATGGACACTAAAATTACTGCCTACAATAACCGGTAACCTAATTTTATCAACAAAACAGTGGATCTTACCCCATTTAACAGCAGTTGTAAAGGGTCTAGGAGGCCTGATTTTTGGGTATGCCTATTAAATCTTAGTTCTTTTGCATGGAAAGGCTCAGAGAAATCGAGCAACACCTGAAAAAAGTATACAGAAACCTTTAAAAAACAGAACTCGCCCTAGAACAATGCAAAATATATTACAAAAAAACGCAAACCATCAAAGAATACGAAAGAGTACAAAATTATACTGAAAGGATTCGAGCACCGAATCGACAGTAGGCAATGGAAAGATGAATTAGAGATCTGGTCTGCAGATAAGGGTTACAGTAGCGAATCAGAAGCTACTGAAACCGAGGAAAAAAATACAAAAGACGGTCTCTGAAATTAAAAACTCTTTCCAAATTAATCATTTAGATTTGTACGAAGAAAGATAAACAAAGACTAAAAATGACATTAACCGTCTCGGAGCTGGCTGCTCTGATACGGACGCCCGGAAGGGGCCAAGTCTTTCACAGACTCAATAACCTTTGTCCAAACCATAGTGCCAGCTAAACAGAAAGCGGCAACTATTCAACTAATTTTGACAAGACTCAGTGGAACGGCAAGGGACCTATTTACTGCTACCCCAATGGAATATAATGAAACAATTAAAAAAATACAAGCCGACTGCGGAGATAAAAGTAACTCCGATACAGCCTTAGCGAATCTAAAGAGTCTGAAACCAAAAAAACATTAAGGACTTACAGAATTTCGCAAAGAACATCGAAATACTTACCAATAAACTGACCAATACCTATATTAAGGAGCAAATTCCTGGCGAGGCAGCCACAAGAATGTCGCGCAAAGCAGTCATCCAAACTATGATAGAAGGCGCTACACACAAAGAAACCAAAATGATGCTGAAAATCGGAAAGTTCGATACTCTTCGAGAAGCCATCGACATCATGGTAGACAGTGAATAAACTGAAAACAAGGCAAAAGCCGTCGTACTTCATACGACGCGTAATAATCAACAGACATTAAATCTCAGAATTACAAATAATTACCAACATCGGAATAGAAATCAAAATTTCGTTCCGAGAAACCACATATCTATCACTATCACAATAATAATAATAACCAAAATTACCGTAATAACACTTCACAGCATTTCAACAACCAGCGTTCTAACAGATATAACCAAAACAGAAATAACGAAAAAACCCTTCTTCTAGTAGATATAATTATCAACACTTCAACAACAATAGATTCAATTACCCGACCCGCATGTACTATGCCAATCAAGATAATCAGCCAAATAATACCATTTACCATTTAAATCCATGTTTCCAACAAACTAACAACCAATTGCAACCTGCATCAAGTAACAATAACCAACAACTGGCAATACTACTAGCGGATCCTAATTACAATCATTTTTAGCCCCCAGTAATAACTGTCTACCAAAGTCGACTAGGTGAGCAATTGTTACTGAGAGGTAAACCAACACCCAGTGATGCCACAAGTACAGATTTACATATCTAGAAAGGTACAGAATTTTTACATATTTTTGGTAGATTCTGTACGGTACAGATTACAGAATTTTGTGAAAAAGTACAGATTGGTACAGTTTTTTTACATGACAGCAGCATTGCGTTCCAGTAAACAGCGTGTAAATATTGAGTTTGGTTGCTAAGCGAATGGCGGCAAGAAGCTGAGCTAGATGTGGATCTGATACTGTGAAGATGCGAAAAGACTGCTTGTTTGGTTTCTCGCACCTCGACTCGCGGCGCGAGTCCACCTGCTTTTCAATAACATACCGCTCGCCACAATCTATTTAAATGCGCCTATTCGTCTTTTCGTTTACTGGGTATCACGATCATCGACTTCAGTTCAGTCACGGCGCTACCCGATTAGCAGCAGGACCCTGCTAGGCAGCCATTTTGTACTAGCCAACATCTCCCTTTGTTAAAATCAAAACAACCCAATGCTATTGCACGGGCGACATGGGCCTAGAAGCGGCTAGACCCACATATGTTGGCTACTGTCAAAGTCTGTATATCTCCATAGCAGATGACAGGAGTGACACCCCCCTGATTAGCAACATTTTCTGACAAGATACATTTGTTGCGATTGTCAACTTCAGAACTGTTTTCAATCGTATCTTGTGCTTCCGCTTTTCGTGTTTTATTTTGTTCTTGTTACACATCTAATAAAATACAGGTTTGGTAAAACATATCTCCGATTAAGTAAAATTTATGGTAATTATGATATGATATCTAGGGGCAGATCACTCTAGAAATGTATAACAAATATGCATCAAATTAGAAAAAAATGCATTTAATTTCCATTTTTGCATCAACTTTGCACTCTCTCGCAGAAAAGTTTGTTTAACAAACGTCCTACGCTGATTCACTTTGTTCGACGTTTTGTTGAATGTAGGGCTAATTTTTTGTAGGGTTTTGACGTCTTACACGCAACTCAAAATACATTGAGCGCAACGCAAAATACATTACGAATTTATATTTTGATGGAAAGAAATGCATTTAATTTAGCTGATTTTTAAAAATGCATCACAAGTGATCTGCCCCTAGTATGATATTCTTGATAAAATATTGAACTTCGATGCATATGCATTGTTGCAGACGATCATGGACTCAAGTAACATGTAACAGGTTGGAGAAAGTGAAATATAACAAATTCAGAATGCTCCCAAAGAGGACAGCTTTATGCTTCAACCCTCATCATGAATTGCAGGAGCTGAGCAACGGAACACACTATGTTGAATAAAAAAATCCAGATTTTTCAACAGAAATTGAAATTTCTATTTGATTTTCAAACATGTAGTGCAATCCATTACGAAGTGCCGATGGTAGTATCAAAATCGAGTACAACAAATACTGCTATTAGCAATTTATATACGCTTCCAGTTGCAACCGTTTTGGCCGAAAGATTATTTTTATCAGAATATTTGCTGCACCTGAAATGTTTGAACCGTTGCGGTTGCATTGACCGCTGAACATCACCTAATGAGCTGTCTATTGCACATATTTGCTTAAATTTATTGGAATTGGTGGGTCTTGTTTTATTCAAGAGCTACTATCTGTGGTAGATCGTTAGAAATATGGAAATCGTTTGAACATGTAGTCGAGCAGCTACTAAATAAAAAGATGTTTGTTGTGATACCCTTTCATGACTCATTTTTTTGAAGAACAAAGGAATAAATCCCATCTAGTGTATTGCTGTATCAATATAGTGATTATTATCAGTCTAATTATAAGGTAGAATGCATTCCAGTTTAGCAGTTCAGTTTAGGAATTCAATGCAGAGCACTTAGCATAGGAAAGGATC
Source organism: Topomyia yanbarensis (assembly GCF_030247195.1). Taxonomy (NCBI): domain Eukaryota; kingdom Metazoa; phylum Arthropoda; class Insecta; order Diptera; family Culicidae; genus Topomyia; species Topomyia yanbarensis. Next base: position 116,711,159 of record NC_080670.1, read on the forward strand.
TACCTGTTAATGTACAGAAAGCACTTTCTATAACGCCATTATGAAAAATTGCTTTAGAATAGACCTTTCTCGTCAAAATTTTTTATATGATAGGATGCTTCCTTTGTCATTCCCAATTCGTTACTGCCTATTGCCGCGATGATTTGGTACCTCTAACTATTGAAAAAATAAAAAATAGTACAAGCTGCCCATTTAACCCCATATTTTGAATACCTATCTTGCCTTGCTTCCCCGTATTTTTACACCATTTGGATGAATTTCCTGAGGGGAATACTAAAAGGATGCCAGATCTGCATATATATTAGTAAATCTGCAGATTTTGCATTTTCACTGCAGATCTTTTGCAGATTACAAATATTTAGCAGAACAAAGCCGATGCCAGCCAATTTATACATCTGCTTTCAACATTTTTGATCATTTAAAATATATACATACTACATTTCTATGTCAAATTTATTGAAGATTTTTGTAGCAATCTGCAGACTTTTATATTTTTACTGCAGGCTATTGTTTAAATGGACCTGGCATCACTGATGCTGAAATGATTCATTCATATACCTGTCAAAAACAAAGAGCATTGTATGAAAATGTATTGAGTTCTACAAGATGACGACACGAATGAACTCATAATGAATGAAGTTCATGTTTGACAATTCTCGGTGGTTTGTTTACTTTGTCAGATGCGTGAGTGTGAGCGCAACGGTTGCTCATCTGTTACATTCGAACTCACGTAACTTCCATGTAAACAAACCACCGAGAATTGTCAAAAGAAGTTCATCCGGCTCGTTTTGCGGGGTTATGTCGGTTGGTGTAAAACCTAATAACCTCACTTTTCTGACAGTTCAGTGTGCTTGTTTACCTAAAACTTGTTTACATGGACTTTTAAAATTTACATTACTTGAATAATTTTGATGCTCTTTGTTCATGCATTGACCAATCGGCGCTGGATGTAATACCCGGTGACATATGCTGAATCGCAAGATCAAGTATTGGGCTATTAAACGATTGCTTTCTGGATGATGGATAAGGATTTGTACACATTTGTTTGTTTGCTCGTGGGTTAAGTCCTAACAAGATGATTACTCATTTTAGGTGGTGAAGTTTACCTGAACTGTATAGGTAACGAATTCGGTCTATGATAAGTTGTTGAAATGATTTTGTTCGTTCAATGCCCATATCGAAGAACGTTTCCATTGGTCAGAATGCCTACCAGCGTATGATAGCTGCAAACATGAGGACAACAAGGTTATCGCTTTCGAATGGAACAATTATTTATTAATCGTGTTCAAGTTCCATTACAGCAAAAGTTTCGTCGATGATCACATTGTCGTTGATTTAGCCGGCAAATGCAAAACAGTGCTCGGCACTGACGATAAGGAGTTAGAAGGATTTGATAGGAGTGATAAGAATGCAGAGCATTATACATTCTGGAAGAATATCAGGGAGGAGAAATTATATGTAAATTTATATTATATCCCGAGTTGCCATCATTTTGGCACCGCAATAAAGCTATCTTTCATCTGCTGTCTTGTTCAAATTGGTAGGAAATAACTAGGCATGCTTCGGAGATCTGTCTTAACACTCTCTACTTAGCGCAGGATACGCGAAACCGCTGCCAGCTTTCGAAAGAAAATTCTTAGCTGCTGCTACTCTATTAGTCTCTCAATTGAGGACTACAATTTCGGTCGGATAAATTATGCTATGAAAATTGTATTTTCTGGAATTTCATCTGACGAGATCAATTCATTGTGAGGAATTTCGCTGCGTTTCAATATTGCTTGCCTCTGTAGGTGATGCTGTGTGTGGATTCACTTCGGCAGCCCGCTCTTATGTTTTGGCTAATTTTGCTAAAAAGCCTCTAGGTTATACTATGGTCACTTTAAAAACGCCCTGCTATTTAATCTTGTAGCTCTCGGCAAGTCAGTCCTGGCACTCTTCTCGACTATTCCTGGCACTATACCGCTGATGTCGCACTTATTACGGTATTCAAACTTGGCGAGAGCAGCAGTAGTTTCGTCGGAATTGTTCACTCGACACGCAGTAAGTGCAAGGACTCTACTACTTATGCCTGAGCCCCTCGTTGAAACCTTCGTCCTGTCGGAGTGTTAGCTTCGCCCGATACCGGAGCGTATTGCTGAACCGAAGCAGTCTGCTACTGGCGCTGCTTCCTTCGAATCGGAATCGCTGAATATTCCCGTTAGCCGAATGTCCAACGTGGCCGAAGGCAAACCGATTGCAGTAACATCACCAGCCGTAGCTGACATTTTAGTCTTTAATCCAAGTCCCTGCCATAATTTAAAAAATTTAATGCTGTTTTATTTAGTTTAATTGTGCATATTGTTTACATCAGACACTCCCCTTAATTCATTGAGTACGTATTTCACTGCCTTTATAATCCTTTTGGAATCATTTACAATAATCCTTTATAATCATTTTATAATAAGTGTATTGCTAGTTAGGACTTTTATATCAGCCGGGCCCTTTTATAATTTGTTATAAAATCATTATCAAAATTCATAATCCATTGTTGCGTTATGTTTATGTACATGGCCAGATAGATAGTTTTTAACTGGGACGGGGCGTATGGATACGAAAAACCTAATGTCAATTGCAGCCAGGGGGAGCTGTCAAATGCAGCCAAAGGGAACCGTCAAATGCTGTCAGAGGTAACTGTCAAATGTAGCCAGTCCATTTAAAATATGTGAGTAAGAAAGAGTGGCTATGCAAGACAAGAGATAAAATGAACAGAAAAAAAGAAACAGAAAACATCTATCCACAGGTTCTGTCCCAGGATTTTAATAGAGAACATGAAAATTCGATTTGGCAGTAGGCCTTTTTCAAATGTTTGGTTAGAAATTCCTTACTTCTTCAATGAATCATGTACAAGAAAAGTAAAAATGTTAAATTTAACGGAACAATGTATGATGCCGACATCGAATAAAAAATTACACCTGAGCGAGCTTGTTTGGAAAGAGTTAATATTTGGCAGCGAACCAAACCAAGTTTCTCATACTGTGACCGAATCAACAAAACTTCCAAGACCATGTAAACAATCTCTCTGAACTGTCAAAAAAGTGAGGTTAAACATTATCATGCCATGTTCTCCACCGAGAGGTTCACTTTAGTTTGTTTACATAACCAATGAACTTTGTACCGCGACTCACCACTTCATTTGCCGCGTTGCCAGGAACTCAAGCAAAAATATTCAAAACAGTGTTGCCCAAACACACATTTTGAGTCCCACCATTCTTGCAAAGGTGAAAAAAATACTCAACATTCTTGCATTTTTCAAATTTAAAAAAATCATTAAAAAATCACGATAGCTCGAAATAGTCTCATTTCAACGGCAATATTCTTAAAAATGTGTAGTCTTTTGAATAAAAATAAGAAAAAAGGGGGTTAGGTCGGACGAGAAAGGTCTATTCCAAAAATTCTCCAAATAAACTATGTATGTGCAAAAGACGACAAAATCGCAAAGAAATTGCCGTTCCAGCACACAATTTCCTGTCGGGAAATGGTTTTTTGGCGGGTAAATTTGCTCGATAGAATTGCAGTTCGTCGATTGGCCCATTCAGATTCGCAATTTCAATTTTGTTCATAATCAAAAATGTGTGATCGTCCTGAAAAAGACAGTTTTTACAGCAATAGGCGATCATTTGCGAGTTTCAGCATTCGATTTATTATGCTATATTTCACTCTAAAGCTAAGTATGCACCTCTTGCGAAATGAAATTTCCTATACAAAACCTATGCATAAAAAACGTCGCGAAATGCTCGCGAAAAAAAAATTTCGTTTCCATTTCGTAAGCGGTACGCAGCTCTCGCGAAAACGATAACGAAAAATGAAGTTAGCTGAGACACGGTCACAACTATTTCCAATCAGCGCAAAAATCGAAGGTTTTCATTCAGTACAACAGCAGATTGTCACGTTTAAAAAAACTGGCAGCATTGTGGCCGAAAATTTTGAAACGGAGCACCTATATCGAAACGCTAGAAAACGTTCGTTTTTTGTAAATTGAATCATTACACTAAACTGTCTGCAAATCGGTAAATGCAAATCGGTGAAAGCGACGGTATTGTTCACAAGTGGCTCACTTACCATCCAACGCTCTTGACAAGCCACTTTCTGATGCTTGTAATAACAAAACTTCAATTTCATTCTTTGTCGATAAATTGATGGCCCTGAAAAGGGCCTTTTGTTTGGGCAGTGTTCGAAATTTACTTGGAGACGGCGTGCTTGGCCAACTCGTCTGACAGCAGCAAACGGACGGCGGTTTAAATTTTGCGGGAGATGCTGCAAACGAACTGCTGCATGCTGCTGCTGGAAACGAACTGAGCGTGAGCAACAGCATGCTGAGTTTTTATACCTGACTACAGCACAATGTAAGCTCGTCCTTTTTTGTGTTGTCCTCAATATGTGTTCGTCGTAGCTCCACCCCGTCGTTGGTCGACCACATATTTTTGATAAAGAACAAAATTGAAATTGTGTTTCCACTACGGAGATTGTCGAATACTTAGGGTAAAAAGAGTAATGTAATACGGCACCTTGGTAAAATGCTTGAGAATTGAAACCTTTTTTGAATGCGCCTAGTAAAAATATTTTCCACTTCACTCCAGTTTGTTTCTGACCATATTTGCAATTTGCGTACTGAAATAAATCATAATTTAGGCTTTAACCCAAATAGCTCTCCAGGGAGAAACAGTCCATGAAACAGAAAATGCAAACTTATTCTTTGAAATGATTTTGGTGGCCCTGAAAAGGGCCTTTTTTATAATGATACAAGTGAGTTCTACCTTTTCAACTTCCAAATCCATACAAAGAGCGTCCCTGCCGCTTCAGAGTATAGACGACATTCATTGCGGTTTTGCGCTTAGCGTGTTCAGTGTAGGTCACGGCATCTCGGATGACATTTTCCTGCACACCATCAGCATTCGTAGATTAAATCGGAGATGCATTTTACACCACCACGACGAGCCAGACGCCGAATGGCAGATTTGGTGATTCCCTGGATTTTATCACGAAGAACCTTGCGATGACGCTTGGTACGGGAACGCAAACATGATACCGCTCATTGTACCGTCCGGACGAGCATGTTGCTCGTGTGGTAAGCGAGCACCCACTGATACAAAACAAGCACGCGTGACCTGTATATATAACATTCCCGTATGTAATGAAACGCTTACATGCTCCTTTTTGACGGCTCTGCGTGGGATACGCTGGCAAATTGCGCATTTTCCTCGCTGTTTCCGAGGGATTTTCTGAAAATCCTTGTTTTAGTTTATTTATAGTAGTCGCAGTAATTCAGAAATTTAATACGAAATACGTGCACAAATTTCCGATCAGATAGTGCAAAATATTGCGATTTCGTCCAGTAGAACGGAAGATATTCGCATTTCAAACCTGGGAAAATTTCTCAACTGAAATTTTTGAAACGGGACCCCATATTGAAACGTTAGAAGTATTCTACTTCAAAACAAAAAGCTTCTTCCGCCTGCTCATTCCAACCTAGCAATTTACTTTTAGTTTTAAGGAGTTCGGTTAGGGGAGCCGTCGTACCGCTGAAATCGGTAATGAACCGACGGTAGTAGTTAGCCATTCCTAGGAACCTACGAAGTTTGGTTATGGTGTTGGGTCTTTCGTATTCAACTATGGGCCGCACTTTTTCTGGATCTGCACGGAGTCCGTCCGTCGACAGCAGGTACCCTAGGAATGGCAACTCGTTTACGCCAAACCGCGATTTCTCTAAGTTTATGGAAAGGTTGGCGGCTGTCAGCCGTCGTGCTACTTCCTGCAGTAACTGTAAGTGCTCTTCGAACGATTCGCTGACGATGATAATGTCATCTAAATAAACAAATACGTTCGGCTCCAACTCACCGTGGCCTAAGATCTGGTCCATTTGCCGGGATAGCGTTGCGGGGCTATTGACCAATCCGAATGGAAGGCTTGTAAATTGGAACATCCCTTTGCCATGAATTCTGAAGGCCGTGTACTTCCTGGACCGTCTTTCCAAAGGAATTTGAAGAAATGCCTCCGACAAATCAATGGTACTCAAATACTTTGCTCGAGGCAACTGCCCTAAAATGCGGCCAGGATGGGGTAAAGGGTATGCATCTCTCACGGTGCGTTCATTAATTTTACGCGCGTCGAGGCAGAGGCGAACTTTGCCCGGGGGTTTTATTACTGGTACAACATTTAATTACCAGTCTCAGGAACAACGCTCAATTATCCCTACTCGAAGCAAGCGATCAAGCTCTTCAGCAACTTTTTCTCTAATTTTTGGCGACATGGTGTAGGGGTATTGTCGAACGGGAGGTTTAGATTTCCACTCATCAACAATGTCAATACCATGCTCGATCAAGTGAGTCGTCGGTAAACACTCAGGCACTGCACATTTGAACAATTGCTTAACTTGAGTGAGTGCGTGAATCTCCTCTGGTGAGAGGGGTGTGGATGATTCATCTATTACTAGTTTATATTCATCGGTATGTATAACGGCACATTGTTCAATGTGTGGGTAAATATGGAAACGAGACCAGAAAGTCATACCTAGTAAGCAATCTACCACGAGTTCGTCGATTACCAGCGCCGGTACGACTTTTATTTTCCCATCAAATCTAAAGGGAATATAAACTTCTCCTAAGATATTCAGAATACTCCCGTCTGCAGATCGTAGCTCTAAGTGATCCGTTGGTGTTTTTAATTTAATGTTGGGCAGGCGCTGAAATAGTTTATTACTTATAAGCGTTCGATTACTACCGGAATCGAGTAACCCTTTTATTTTAAGGTGGTGAATATTTACCCACGCATAGGGTCGATTATCATCAAAATTGGATACAGTAATTTGGAGAATCAGAGGGGTCTGTTCCGAATACAGGTCAGATTTGACAGATTCCCAGCCCTCTGACGCAGAGTCAGAAGACGGTTAACTTACGCTGATTTTTCGGATGACCGGCGATTTTCGGTCATCTGATGTACGTTTTTTCGACAATAAGGACAGTTTTGTGTGTCGAACCCTTTAAAACCGCAGATGTAGCAGATTAGTCCCTTTAACGACCGGCACTGTTCAATCTGATGCCTGGGTTGGCGACAATTCAAACAAACGTTCGCTGGTGGTGGGGTAAAGCCAGCTATTAAAAATTCGAGGGTTCTATGCGGCTTCGAGGTTGCCTCTTTCGGGTCTTCAACTCCTGTTTTTTCTGGTCCAATGGACGTTTTCCTTGGTCGATAACCTGTCTGGAAGGTTGAGAGTTCCCAAAAGTATCAGGTTTGGCCCTAGCTGACTTTTCTGATTCATTTTTATTTTGATATTGATGCTGATGTTTCCCGTTACTAGTGTTGGAATTGGGAAAATTTTTGTTGTTGACGATGTGTACTGATTTTTCAGTACCAAATACCTTCTGGTACATAGAGAAATTTGACGCATCAATGAGATGTCCTGCTTCAACCAGCTGAGGAAGACCTGCCATTGGTTTCCACAAAAGTGCTTTTTTGTAATCCGTACGTTAATTTTTTCTTAGAATGTCTAATTTTTCTTGGTCATTCATCGGGGTAATCATGAACCGAAATATTTTCTCTAAGTCAAAAAAATATTCTTGGAACGTCTCGTTCCGCTGTTGGCGTCTCTGATATATTCGAGACCTCACCAACGTGTCCAGTTCCGGGTGAACAAATGTCTTCCGCAGCTCATGTACTAAATGACGCCAGTTAAGCAACCGATACCCCGAGCGCATGGACATGTACCAGTTGGATGCCGGCCCTCTAAAGAGATGAAAAGCAGAATCGAATAGTTCATCTTCAGAAACCCGCTCAGAGAGTGAGAGTTGTTCAACCATTGATAGAAATTCGTTCAGTTTCATTCCTTGATCAGTACCCGAATACTTCTCAATATTCCATTGAGAAACTGGTAAAGTACGATGGGATGAGGGGGTTGTTCTGTTAGTGGGTGCATTGTTCGGTGGTACTGGGAGCGGAGCTGGTGGAAACTCTGGAGAAGAATGTGGTGGGTAAAAAGAGCTGCTTGTTGAGATTAGATTTGCTACTCCGGTGTGTTTTGGAGCGGGGTGGAATCCTGTCAAATACTGTCGTGAATATGGTGGTTGAAACTGGGAATTTGTCACTGGAAATGGGTTGGGTACATCAGTGTGTGTTGGTGCTAGAGCTGGGTGGGGTGCTGGCGGAAACTCAAATGAAGAGAACTGTGGATGAACTGAGCTCATTGTTGGGTTTAGGCTTGGGGCGCCAGTGTATACTGGCTCTGGGACGAATAGACGTCTATTATGTTGGGTAGCCAAAAACTCGTACTCAGTTTGGGTATCGAACGAATGTTCTATTGGCACTGATGGCTGGTTAATGGACGATAAGCGTACGGTAGTATGGTATACACGCATGCACTCGATCTCACGACCGGTGTGGTAATCGGTCTCGAGTATTGATTAATTAACGTTGTACTAGTGACATTATTTGGAAATATTTTGGGCATAGTTCCCGTGTGCACATCTGTCCGGGGAACAACCAATGGGTTCTCTGGATATTTTACTAACTGGTTTTGGGAAGTTTGAATGCTGGGGGGTCGGTTGTCTTTGAGCGAAATTTCCCCTGGCCAGTTTATATTCTGCCCTAAGATTTGTAAGTAGGGGTTGGCCCACTACTCGGGTTCTTGTTTGCCCGGCGTACCCTTCTTTTCAGGGCGGCCTAGGTGCTCCTACCGGAATTTCGGATTTTCCTATAATAACAAACAAACAAGCTTGTTGATTGCTGAGTGAACATCGATTTTTTCCCGTTTCGCTTTGTGCTGTGATGATGCACACGTCGATTCTTATAATGGTTTGTTCATCCCCAGCTATCTGTTCATGCGATGAATACAATGTCTGATGAGTGGCGTTGTTGAGTAAAGGCTGGCACAATCTAGCTTAGAATTGCTCACACAGCATTTCGTTCGATGGATGAAGTAAATTCTCCCGAATGCCACGCTCACTGAATCTGGAGGCAGCATTTTCATGCGAATGCGATTTTCGCCACTCGTGAGAATTTTTTTTTTTTGAAAGAATGTGTGTTGCGTTTGGCTGCAGGATGAAGAGTCAGTGGATAAAAAGGCTACCAGATGCATAGCGTGTGCAGATGCACAGTGATTTGGATTGAAATTATCGCGCATCCAATGATGTGTATGTATTGCTACTAGGGTTCGTCGCGGTGCGGATGTGGGCGGTAAATGGATTGTCCGCACCGCAACCGCAAAAAAATAATAAAACCGCACCGCTTACCGCAACCGCACTTTATTTACCGCACCGCACCGCGCGGTAATGCGGTAAAATTTTTATATTTTTAAAAATGGTGTTGGAAATTGTACATTTGTGTAACCATATATAATAAAATGTTATTCTTATTCACACGAAATTTAACTTTAAGAGACTCCTCAGAATGTAATGTTTATGAAAAAATCTATTTTTGCATTTTCTATTAATAAAATTTCATACATTTTAAGGCAAACATTATACATTCAAAAACGTTCTACTGCAGTAATAGGAAAACTTTTATTTTAGCAACCCTTCAGTTAATTGAAAAATGTGGAAAAAAAATGTAATAAGAAATGAAGTTGCATTTTCATATTTTCAATGTTTTTGACATATGAAAATGAAATGGATGATTTTCGCATTTACGTAGTAAACCACCTTTCATTCTTAACGGAATTTCACCAAAAAAAAATTTAAAGTCGAAATACCAGTACTTCTATATAGTAGCGCATATATTCCAATACAGTGAAATAAAAACATATTGTATTTCATTAATAAGAACGACGCCATATTTGACGAAAAAAAAATTGCCTATACATTACATCTAAAGCTAAGTATGCACCTCTTGCGAAATGAAATTTCCTATACAAAACTTATGCATAAAAAACGTCGCGAAATGCTCGCGAAAAAAGTTTTCGTTTCCATTTCGTAAGCGGTACGCAGCTCTCTCGAAAACGATAACGAAACATGCAGTTAGCCGAGACACGGTTCGACAAACGATAAGTTTCATAATACTTCCGCGAGATAGCGCTGCTTTCTATGCGCTGTCACCAAGGCAAACTTTTTCCTTGCGAAACAATGGTCAGAGGCAAAGAGAATAGGGAAAGAGACGAAGAGTGAAAATTAGTCAAAACGGCAACACTCCCTTTATGATGATTTCAACACTAGAATTTTGGCAACCGCTTCCACAGGCAGCACTTTAAATGACTTCTATTATATTTTGAAAACAAACCATATGTCGATCGTTGGATTTGTTTATCAAACGATGCGCATTTCGAAACAAAGAGATGAAATAATTCTATAGCTTGTTTTTACTCATGCATATACTGTAGAATACACCTCACAATCACGATTGAACCAAATTCTGACGAAAATTGAAATTTCTTTTTTAATAGATGTACAATACTTATCTCCTCCAACTCAGGCATGAGTAATGTTTATTTACATTGCACGATTGGTCTGCTCAATAAGGTATTTTTGGCTTCACACTATTCGTCTCTTTCCCTATTCTCTTTGGTCAGAGGTATTATTTCGCAAGAAGGCTCGCGAAATTTTGACAGGTCGCAATGAAAAAATATAAAAAAAAACAATTTTTGGCAATTTTTGGTATTTTTTTCATCGCTACCTGTCAAAATTTCGTAGCTTTAGGGCCGATTTCTTCACCCTCGCTTAACTTTGAAACCAGATTCACCAGTACGTTTAAACCTGGCTTAAGCGCTAAGCAAGGGTGAAGAAAACGGCCCTTAGAGATTCAATATTTTGAATTTGAATGGTAAGTTTAGAAATATTATTGGAAGCGTGATTGTTTCTAGTTTTAAACAATTAAATTTAAATAATTAATATTATTTACAGCGCACCCGCCGGAGCAGTAATTTTTAAGTGGCAGAACAAGCAGCCATTGATCCACTTTGGAACAACAACCAGATGCTACAAATTAGCTCAACTAATCTGGTCTCAACATTCTGGCTCTGGCAATCAGCCAACCAACATTAAATCGATACAACCGCAGCAGTACCGACAACTCCAAATCCAGCAGCAGCCAACAACCCCTCAAAAAAGAACCACATAGCAATTGCAGCTCAAACAAACAACAGGAGTTTACGAATGATAGACACATCAGAAAACATTTTATCGGCACATTCTGCTTAAAACTTGTCTGCCACTATTTTTACCAGCGGTTGTCTTAATGATTTAGAGAAATCAGAGTCAAGCACAAACGTCACATTCCAGCGTTGGTTCCTACCAGTTCCTTGCATGAAAATATCACTGCCTCCACAGTGCTCGTGATTCCATTCCAGCAAGCAATCACTATTCCAGTTTAACATTTCACAGCAAGCTGAGCAACCGCCTTTACCATAAAAGAAGGCATCGTTTTTTCCGCAAAGTCGCTCTGGTCAAAATTTCAGCGAATTGCAAGGAATAAACCACCCGAGGGACAGTACCAATAACTGGGTTAAAAAGGCGGAGGATCAAGAAATTTCTGCACTCGGTAAGTGTTGTTTTGTTATAACCTATTTTTGAAGCGATCATTGGGATGGGATTTGAATTTTTCTTTTCAATACTAATAGGTTAGCGAACTGAGTACATATCACCAAGGATAAGGAATCAATGCCGGCGGCTGACAGTCCAGAGAAAGAGAATGTGAAAAAACCTAGTCCACCGGCAGTAGAACCAAAGCTGGTTTCTCCCGTAGAAATGCCTGCACCGGCAATTTTGAGTTCGGTAGCTACGGAAATTCTGACTAACAGCTCCTGAAGAAAAACAAGCTGCAAGAGAAAATGGAGAAACAGCTTCCGCCGCGGAAGATGCAGAGGCATTCAAGTAAGTTGAAATCTGGAGAAAATTTTGATTAGGACATAAGTAACATTGAGAGCCTCTCTTTGTTTACTTTCTCTTATTATGACGTCACTATAACACTGCACTAATTTTCCAATACATAGCCGATGGTTTTTACTACAATATTAGGCAAAGAATTGAGTACAAAATATTGAAACGACCAACTAATACAGAAGAGAAAGACCCCAAAGAGAATCTCATTGTTGCTTACGTCCTATTCTAAATTTTCTCCCGAAATATTTAGTATCAGCTTTAAAATTTTCCATGGCTAATCTTTTAGCCTGGCGGATGCAAGTTTGCTAATGAAAGATGTTCGCTAAGGTCTAGTAGAATCAAAGCTGGATCTGGATGTGCAGCGGAAGGATTCTTCTTCGCCGGTTGGTTGGTCAAAACTTTCAAAGCTTTGCACATGAAGCCGGAATTTTTTTAGGGAGTCTATGCGATGGGTTTCAACGCCCCTTCCAAGATTCAGGAGACGGCTCTACCTACTCTGTTGGCCGGTTTGCGACGGAATATAATCGCCCAGACTCCCAGCTCAGTTTAGTCCATAAGTTAAAAAACTATCTGCAGGTGGTTTGCATTTCCCCCCACGTATGAGCTGGCAATTCAGAAAGGGGAAGTAGCTGCCAAAATACCAAAGTTTTGTCCGATAATCAAACTTCCTTACGCCGTTCGCGAGGAGATCGTCAAAGGGGCGAAGCTGACTAATCATATCATCGGAACACCCGGCAAGCTAATGGACTGGGGTATAAAGTTGAGGACGTACGACCTAGAAGTTTTCCCTTTTTGTAATGGACGCGGCGGGTGTTTTGGTCGCTGTTGTTCTTGGCCACGTACGAGCGCGAGGTGATGGAGTTTGCAGAGTACATCGTACCCAATCCGATCGTCATTCGGCTGGCGCGGGAGCAAGAATCACTCGATAACATCAAACAGTACTACGTCAAGTTCCGCAACCAGGACGAGAAATTGTGTGATTACCGTCGGACAAGCGATCATTTTCTGTCATATGATGTATAGGACAGTTGTAAACTCCAAGTAAACTTATTTTCGAAACTATTAATCGATCGAAACAGGTACGCAAAACGGCCGGTTGATTGACCGGCAGGATGTCCCAGGATGGTCACTCGGTAGCGGTACTGTCCGGTGATCTATCGGTGGAACAACGGTTGGACGCTCTGGATCGATTCCGAAATGGACTAGAGAAGGTACAGATTATAACGAACGTTTTGTCCAGGGGTAAGTTCCGCCACTTGATTCTGGTTACAACACTAGGTTACAGAGAGATTCTTTCGCCTTAGGTATCGACGTCGAACAGGTGACCATTGTCGTCAACTTCGACCTGCCGATGGATCAGCATGAACGAGCCGATTGCGAAACGTACCTACATCGAATTAGACGTACCGGTAGATTCGGTAAGTGTGACTCATTCTTGTTATCCTATAGATTGTATTTCTTTCCGCTTCTTTAACAGAACGGAATCATCATCAACCTAGTGGACCGTGATCGAAGCATGATGATTTGCAGATCAATCGAAAAACATTCCCGGAAAAAGATTCAATAGCTAGTCGCGGAGATCTCGGACGAAATTGAAAAGATCGGATCGTAAAGTGTTTTCGACCAGCTACTGGTGAACGGCGTAGGAGCTTTTTTTGGGTCATACTTGTTTCGATTCTGAATTTATAATTTTATTTAGCTCTACCCAGTTCTATCCCAACATTTGAAAAGGGCCTAACTGAAAAATGTAGCAAATTGAATTTTCACACTGATAGAAAATCACACTATAAAACCAAAGGAAATTTAACATCATTTTCAAGTGCACTTGCATGTTGAAAAGCAAATCAAATGATTTCCTTTCGAATTTCACATGAAAATCTATTAAAAAGAAGTTCATGTGCTATTTCAAATTATATTCATACTATTTTCACATGAATACGATGTTTTACCATTGAATTTTGGTTGCCATGCTGTTTAGTCGCATAGTATGAATTTTCCACATGACATTCATGTGAAAAACATATAGTGCATATCCATATGTAAAACAATTGAGTTCGCCGATTCTTCTACCCATTAAATCTATAGGTAAAACTAATTGATATTCACGTGTAATTCATTTAAAAATCTTAGTCAGTGGTATTTCCTATGATATTAATGTGATTTTCACATAATGTTCGCAAGAATTCCACTTGAAAATCATGTTGCCCACGCTCTATTAGATATTTAAATGACAAACGTATCGTTTTCATGTGTTTTACAACTGAATCAATTCAAGTGTTTTCCACATGATGTTAACGTATCTAGTTTTTTCAGTGCATGTTTTCCATTAACAAATATCTACCCGAGCACGTACACAACGCATTAGTTGATTATGAAGAATTTTGGTAGCGATTCTACAACATTTTTTTAAAAGGGCTTAATTGATTTTTAAGACCAAACTGATTATGAAAGGACCTAACTGATTGGAAAGTGCCTAACTAGCAATACAGTCTTTCCCATAATTTACATACAGGGCCAATCTGATTTTATGATGTCAGTGGGGTCAATCTGACCATCAAATTAGAATTCAGTCAATTTGTCTAACTTTCGGTGTAATATCAGACTTGAACAGCATTTTTTGTGTGAGGTATACTGCCGTTATACGCATAATTGTCCCACGTATATAGGGAATCCCATAGAACATGGGACAAATATGCGTATTACGGCAGTATACAAGTAGTAGCAATATGCGCAATCAAAAGAAACTAGCATCAATTTTCCAAATAGGATTATAATGAATCTGACCTTTGACAATTTTCTCAATGTTTACGTTTTGCAGATAAGCCCTTTTTAAATGTTTGGTAGAGTTGGTTTCCTTACGTTCTATGCTACTTACGACTTAATAAATTTTTTGCCTGAATTTATTCATTAATTTATTTTTTAATCTAATTATTTATTGGTGTATTAATTTCTCTATGTATTTATTATTCATTTATATTTTAGCAGTGTAGATGTAGTCTCACAATCCTTTCAGTTTATTTAGGTTAAATATCCTTTAACCCATTATGAATGAAATTTCATACGCAAAAACAACATTTCTGGATCATACTTGTTATACAATACAGGCGTGTTCGAGCTTCTGGTCTTCTGTGAACGTTAATTAATACTCTTTAATTTATAATCCGTACGGGATCGATCTTAGCATTAATTGTTTATTATTTCTATTGTTTACTTCATGTAAATATATGAAAGACCCGCGGCTCCGTGAAGCTAACGCCTTGAGCCGTGCCAAATAAACCAATTAAAAAAAAAATTATAATGGTCAATAATCTTTTTACATTTCTTATAAAAGAAATGTATAGAATTCGCTCAAACCTTCAAGATTTTTTCCGAGGCCCGGAGGGCTGAGTCTTATATACCAATCAACTCAGCTCGACGATTTGGGACAATGTCTGTGTGTGTGTGTCTGTGTGTGTGTGTGTGTGTGTGTGTATGTAACGGACAAATTCTCATTCGTGTTTCTCAGCAATGGCTGAACCGATCTTATCCAAACCAATTTTAAATGAAAGAACTAAAAAACAGTATGAACGCTATTAATTTGTTTTTGATTCTGATGTTTAGTTTCCAAGATATGAATGTTTGAATGCGTAAAAATGGCGTTTTTTGCAGTTTTTTTGAATTATCTGCCGAAATTGACAATATAGATTAACAATTTATACGTTTTTAGACAGCTTTAACGAATACCTTTCGAACAAGCTATAGATTGATGAAATCGGACTATTATCAAAAGAGATATTTAACATTAAATGCGGACGAAAGATTTTTATCATTTCCCATTGCCAGAAATATGACCAAAAACATGTAATCTATTATTAACGCCAAAACGGCTTATTTTAGGTCAAGAGTATCTTCGGAGAATTTAATGGAGGCAATATGCCCTTTCTTTTGGTATAGTGCTTTTGCTGATTAATCTCCCTATGAGTGAGATATTTTCATAAATTTTCTTGGAAGTGATTATATCGAAATGATGCCTTCAGCAAATTTGTAGCTCTTACTTTTGCGAATAACTTCACTGAAGACATAAAATATCTATTTTGAATACTTTAAAAGTTATGGCTTGTTGTTTGTGGATTACCTTTTGTCGCCTATTTATTGTTCAGTATAGTAATAATCCATTGAAATAAGCCAAACATTATTACGATAAAAAGAATTTTGTATTTCTTTTTTCTATCTACAACCGCTAGAAATAATCACCGAACACTTCCAAGTTGTCTGGAAGGAACTTGATTACTTATCAGTGCAAAAATGTTCATTTGTACGAACCTTCTGACTGCAATTTTTCTAACTTATAACCAACGGATCGATCGGAAACATATCGGAAAATGAAAGTGAAGTAAATAACTCCAAGCAACGGCGTAGCCAAGAGAAGGTTTTGGGGTTTAACAACTTCCCTCCCTACCACACCCAAAAAATATATTGGATTGCAATTGAAAATTTATTGATGCAGACTAATTTAATTCAATATTACAATAACAATTATCTGATCCGTACATTGATAACCTGTTGTTGTAAACATCATGAGGACTTTTGATAAATTGTCGGAATGGGGTCCTGATATGTAATTGATCTATTGGTCTTGATTTCACAGTTGCCTAATAGCATCAATATCAAATTCCTGCCTGAAAACATTCCAATAGAAAATTCCAGAGTTCTGTAATCAATCATAATCCTCAGATTTCTTTTCAAATTGAGCACGCTTTTGTAGAGATGTACTGTAATGAGGGTCTTTATTTAATAGAAAGCGAAGTTAAAATTGATTTAATGTCTATGAAACATTTGCTAAAAATGTTTTTGCCTTTCTCATTCACTCTAAAATTCGACAATCTAATCCCGACCGGGAGGGCCGAGTGTCATATGCTAATCGACTCAGTTCGTCGAGATAGGAAAATGTATGTGTGTGTATGTATGTATGTGTGTATGTGGAAAAAATATGACCTCTGTTAATCAGAGATGGCTGGATCGATTTGCACAAAGTTAGACTCAAATGAAAGGTACAACCTTCCCATCGGCTGCAATTGATTTTTTATTGATTGGACTTCCGATTCCGGAGTTAGGAGTTGAAGAGTGCAATCACACAGCAAATTCCCATATAAACTGAAATGAAAAATTTTCAAAATCAAATTTGTATTTTTGATGCCAAATGACTTTATAATGCATGAACCATTGAGATTTGATATAAACTCTAAAAAATAATGTTTGAAAAAAATTGATTTTTTTGGACTTTTTTGCCTTTCTCATATAGAAAGGTTATGCAATCACTCTAAAAATCGTCAATCATACCGGCACGGAGGGAGTATGCAGTGAGGGGTTGCTGTTTTAAAATTAAAACTAGTTTAAAATTTCTTAAGTTGAAAATTTTCGGCAGGACCCGGACCTCCCGGATCTTACTATGTGATACTGAAACATCGATTGAAACCAGCAGCAGTCAAGCGATGTTTCAGTATCACATAGTATCTCAAGATCGTGGCTGTCGATCCGTTGTACGTATGTGCAAATCGTACTGAACATGTAATATTCATTTCCACCATAGTTTTTTTTTTTTCATACGTTTATTTGACACGGCATTTGCAAAAGCTTTTTACGCCAGTTTCTTTTTTTTACATAGCACGTTACAAAAATCCTTAAGGGGCCGTACACAAATGACGTAGCTTTTTTTCGGCGATTTTTGACCCGTCCCTCCCCCTCGTAGCATTTGGTCACAAAATTCTAACCTCCCCCTCGTAAATAACGTAGCATATACCTACCCCCTCCCCCTCGTCCCATGCACAGCGCCCATGTGATGAAAAAAAAATTAAATTTGTTTTTCAATTATTTTAAATACATGTCCTTTCAAAATGATTGACGACTTTTATCAACATTTTCATTATAACAGCAAATTGCGTGCAAAATAAGCCCATTTCATGTTAAATATAGTGTTGATAGTTTGATTTTGAATTTTATATGTCAAGGAGAGCATGAAGACAAGTTCTCTCAGTTCACAATCGTGCAGCTGCCAATGATTCTAAGAACCATACGTTCATCTAAATTACTAAATTTTGTTTGGTTGAATCCGAAGTGAAAATTTAATTCAGCTTCCAAACTAAGTCTACTAGTTAGCAACATTAGCTAACTAATGCAGCAAGTTAAATCCACATACAATTTTTTTTCGTATTTTTGCGAACTTGTAATTCCGCGAATCGTAAATTTACCTCATGAAAAACCGCACCAAAAGTAACTTGTTTGAATTAAAATTATTTTTTTTTGGGAATGGAGGATCATTAAATTGTTTTCTCAAAACAATGGGTTTTAAACTTAATGCTACGTCGCACAACTTCTGACCCTACCCTCCCCCTCGTCACACTTCGTCACAAATTTGGTAAACCCTACCTACCCCCCAAAATGCTACGTCATTTATGCATGGCCCCTAAGACTAATTTTAACTATACTAGTACTTTGTCTAAAACTAACACTGAAATCACTTTATTGTTTGCTTTTTTCCTTACATTGTTGTATTTCATAATGATCTAGTATTTTCGGGTGTATTTATTTACTTTTTTCTGTTATTGTCTAAATTTAAAACTAAATATTCTAGGACACTTTAATTGGTGAATGATTAGCCTTGGATGAGAGTATGAGGAGATGAATTTAATTAAATTTTGACAGACGCTGTTTTTAGAAAATGATAGATAAGTTCCATGTATAGAGGATCGCGATACGCCAGGATGTCTCTAACAGGAACATGGATTGGTCTTCCTCGGACTTGTAAAGAATCTACTAATTGTGATCTGGCTTCACGATATTCAGTGCAGGACCAAACAACATGCTCAATGTCATGGTAACCTTCTCCACAAGCACAATGATTACCCTCAGCGAGCCCAATACGACGGAGATGCGCATCTAAAGTATAATGATTGGACATGAGCCTAGACATCACACGGATGAAGTCCCGACTTACATCCAATCCTTTGAACCATGCCTTCATTGATACTTTAGGGATAATTGAGTGTAGCCATCGTCCCATATCTCCATTGTCCCAAGATGTTTGCCAACTAGCAAGTGTCCTCTGTCGAGAAGCGCTATAAAATTCATTGTAAGCGATGGGTCTTTCATATATTTCACCATCTAGTGCACCAATCTTGGCTAAATTATCAGCTTTCTCATTTCCCGCAATAGAGCAATGGGCGGGGAGCCACACTAGGGTAAATTTATAACATTTTCTTGTTAGGTTACTCAGAGATTCTCGTATCTTCCCCAAAAAGAATGGATCTTGATTATCAATCCTCTTTGAGCGTAGAGCTGCAATTGTGCTGAGACTATCAGTGAGGATAAAGTAATGGTTCGGGGGTAAAGTATTAATTATTTGCAAACTATAGTGAACTGCTGCTAGTTCCGCTATATAAACAGAGGCGGGTTCTGCAAGTTTGAGAGAAATTGAAAAATTATTGTTGAAAATACCGAAACCAGTGGCCTCACTGATTCGTGACCCATCAGTGTAAAACATTTTTAGGCAGTCTATGTGTTGATATTTATTTGTGAATATTTTAGGGATCTCCCGCGAGCGTAGATGATCCGGAATTCCACGAATCTCTGCTTGCATGGACGTGTCGAAGAATAAAGTGGATTCAGGAATATCTAGTATATTGACGTATGTGGGAACATACCTAGCAGGCGTTATTTCTTGTGACATGTGATTGAAATACACTGTCATGAATCTGGTTTGGGGTTGAAGCTCGACAAGTCTTTCAAAATTTTCAATTACCAGTGGGTTCATAACCTCACATCGAATAAGTAAACGAGAAGAGAGATCCCAGAATCGGTCTTTTAAAGGAAGAACTCCCGCTAGTACTTCAAGACTCATCGTATGGGTCGACTGCATGCAACCTAAGGCAATTCGTAAACAGCGATACTGTATCCGTTCCAGTTTAATAATGTGAGTGTTCGCAGCTGAACGGAAACAGATGCACCCATATTCCATTACTGAAAGTATTGTTGTTTGATACAATCTTATCATGTCACTTGGATGAGAACCCCACCATGATCCAGTTATTGTTCGCAGAAAATTTATCCTTTGTTGGCATTTCGTTATTAGATACCTAATGTGGCCTCCCCATGTGCCTTTAGAATCGAACCAAATTCCAAGGTATTTAAAAGTCAGGACTTGGGCTATCGTTCTACCAACCAACTGAAGCTGAAGCTGAGCCGGATCACGCTTCCTTGAGAAAACGACCAACTCTGTTTTCTCCGTAGAGAAATCGATGCCCAGTTTTAAAGCCCAAATTGATAAATTATCCAAGCTATCTTGCAATGGTTGTTGTAAATTTATAGCTTTTGGTCCTGTGGCAGAAACCACCCCATCATCTGCAAGTTGTCTTAAAGTGCATGGGCTGACAATACAATTATCAATGTCATTCACGTAAAAATTATAGAGAAGGGGGCTTAGACAAGAGCCTTGTGGGAGGCCCATGTAACTTATTCTGAGTGTCGCCAAATCGCCATATGAAAAATGCATGTGCTTTTCTGACAATAAATTGTATAAATAATTATTTAATATCGGTGAAAGACCACATTGATGTAGCTTCTCCGAGAGAACATCAATGGAGACTGAGTCGAATGCTCCTTTTATGTCTAAGAACACAGACGCCATTTGTTCTTTTTTTGCGTAAGCGAGTTGGATTTCTGACGAAAGTAGCGCCAGACAATCATTCGTTCCCTTTCCTCTCCGAAAACCAAACTGGGTATCTGATAGCAAGCCGTTCGCCTCAACCCAATTGTCGAGACGTCGTAGGATAATTTTTTCCAACAATTTCCTGATGCAGGATAGCATTGCAATCGGTCGATACGAGTTATGATCGGAGGCTGGTTTTCCCGGTTTTGGAATAGCGATAACTCTCACTTGTCTCCAGTCGTGCGGGACAATGTTCTGCTCAAGAACCTTATTGAATAAATTCAACAAGCGTCTTTTTGCTAGGTCAGGCAGATTCTTCACCAAGTTGAATTTAATTCTGTCTAGTCCCGGAGCATTATTGTTGCATGAGAGGAGTGCAATTGAGAATTCCATCATTGTCAAAGGCGAATCTATGAAATCGTTACTTGTGGGAGCATCGCGAGTGATTTTCTGCGCAGGAGCAGAATCGGGACAAATTTTCTTGGCAAAATTAAATATCCAACGATTCGAAAAATCTTCGCTTTCATTAGTCACGTTTCGATTCCTCATTCTTCTGGCTGTGTTCCAAAGAGTACTCATTGATGTTTCTCTTGACAAGCCATTAACGAAGTGTCTTCAATAACTAGATTTTTTGGCACGACGTATACTGTCAAATTTGTTTTGCAAAATGAAATAATTTTCAAAGTTCTCACGTATACCCCCTTTCTGTTTCATAATTTCTTTGTAGGCAACTTGTTTAGCTTCATATGCATCAGAGCACTCTTTGTCCCACCAAGGATTAGGGGGCCGTCTATTTATTGTCATTCCAGGATTGCATTTCGTTTGGGCTTGTTCTGCTGCTTCAATAATTAAACCCGCTAAGAATTCATATTCTTCGGTAGGGGGTAGCTCTTCTGTCGAAGCAAGAGAAGTGGAAATTAATGTTTCGTATGTTTTCCAATCAATATTTCGTGTTAAGTCATAAGGAACATTGATTGAATTCGTAAGGCCTAATTCACTGTTAATTGAAACAACGATTGGCAAATGATCGCTACCGTGAGGATCAGGTACAACCTTCCACGTGCAATCTAACCGAAGTGATGTCGAGCACAGAGATAGATCTAATGCACTTGGACGTGCAGGAGGTCTGGGGATGCGTGTTGTTTCGCCAGTATTTAAAACTGTCATATTAAATTCGTCACAAACATTGTATATCAAAGAGGATCGATTATCATTGTAGAGGGAACCCCACAATACTCCGTGCGAGTTGAAGTCTCCCAGTATCAGACGCGGAGCAGCCATCGATTCCACTACCTCAAAAATTTGACGTTGTCCAATTTGAACTTTGGGAGGTATATATATAGAAGCGATAGACATGTCTTTGCCTTTAATATTCGTTTGGACTGCTACAGCCTCAATGCCAGCAATCATGGGGATGGTAATTCTATAGAAAGAATAGCACTTTTTAATTCCTAGAAGCACTCCTCCATACGGGGTGTCTCGGTCTAGGCGAATAATGTTGAAATCATTTAAGTTGAAATTAATGTTTGAGGTAAGCCATGTTTCACATAGAGCAAAAGCATCGCATTTTAAATTATGCAGTAAAATTTTTAAGGAATCAATTTTAGGTATGATACTTCTGCAATTCCACTGTAAAACAGTGATGGAATCTTTCATTGGAGGAGGTGAATTACCCATTGAAAGATACAATCGCTGCAAGGATGGGCCATTGAGCAATCAGCTGCTCTAAAAATGTTCTAATTGTTGGGAGGAAAGCTGAAAGTATACTCTTTAGTGGTTCAGAAATATTGAATGCTTTAAAAATCCAATCAACAATTTCAGAAAATTTCAATAATCCTACCCCCGGCTGAGGCTCAGAGGAAGTCGAAATTTTATTATTTCCAGTAATGGTGTTCTGTTTGGATTGTACGTTTCCAAAACCGGGCGGAATTGATTTCGGTTTTGAATCGGAATTTTTCGGTTTTGGGCGCAGTTTATCTATTGGTGGAGAAATTTTAAGGCCCTTGCTTGGCAGCTTGGGAAAAGAAGACTGTTTTCTTTTTCTGGAATTTCCGGGTAAAACAAATGATGTACCTTCGCACGCTCCGTCAGAGTCAGACTGTTCCGAAAATAGAGATGTGTAAGTGTTTTCTAAGAAGATGGGTTTAGGGGTAGCATTTTTCAACATTTCTGCATAGGAGCGCTTAGACCTCTCCTTCAAGGATCGTTTAATTTTATCCTCACGCAATTTATAAATGGGGCATGCAGGGACCTCATGTGAGTTTTCTCCGCACATTAAACATTTTTCTGAATTTTCATTACATGTATCCTCTTGATGAGAACCCCCACATTTGCCACACCGTGCCTTATTGGAACAGTAAGTGGCTGTGTGGCCAAGCTGTTTGCAATTAAGGCAATTCATTACACGAGGGATAAAAAGGCGAACAGGGAGACGAATCTTATCGATAATGACATAGTTGGGCAGCGCAGACCCAGCGAAAGTCACTCGAAATGAGTCAGACAGTCGATAAACTTTTTTATCTCCTTCGTGTGATACTAAATGCAATTGCTTGCATTCAAGTATTTTTACGTCTTTAAGTATGGTGTCTTTGAAACGACCAACCCCATGCTTAACTAAGTCATCAACAGTCAAACTCGATTCTGTGATGACCCCATCAATTTCAATTTCCTTTGAAGGAATATACGCTCTATATTCACGCGTAAAAAGCTCGCAAGAAGCAATTGCATTGGCTTGTTTGAGACAACCAACGACAATGCGTATTTTATCTTTATTAACTTTGACGATCTCTTTTACATCCGAGAATCGCGAAGTCAAATCTTTAGAAATTTGAATGATATTTAGCGCCTTTGCTTTACGCCTAATAAATACAATCCATGGTCCCGTTGACGACTCTGGGTAAATTTTAATTCTAGTCGGATTTACATTTTCAGCATAAGGCTTAGGGGGAGGGTCTGTTACTCGTTCTCCCATCTCTTCATCCATTTTACCTAGTAAGAAAAACTATCACAAAAAGGAATGAAAAATATACCTGTTATCTGCTATCTATTAGGTGACGAAGACACCGGTAGAACACACCTCATGTGTTACGTTGTAAACTCGGTGCCCGTTGTTTGACAATGTGACACTTGCTGTCCTTCTTCGTCGCGTTGCTTCTTCAGTAGAGAAATAGTCCTACCTGCAACACTTCAAAACTCTCTCCGATTAAGCTGCTCGTCGGTATCACCACCACAAGCGCGCTTTCTCCGTTTCCAAATACAGACAAATGTGGCTACCTGTGGCTTGCTGCGAAAATCCCACTGTCGATGCGGCACTTTTCGGTGCCACTTGTTTTCCTTATTCGTCGTACCACTTCTGCGGTAGACAAATAGAGAAAATGGGTCTACCTGTGACGCTTCCCTCTCGTCGATTAGAATTGCCCGACGACACCAATACACTATATTTTTTTCTGTGTGTACAGGCACGATCACTGTCGATTTCTGCCACCGCGGTAGGCAAATTCGTCTACCCGCGGTTTGCTGTCAAAATACCACTTGTCGAGGATGCCGTTGACCACGCCTCCGACGTATCAACTGTCGACTCACACTTAACAAACTCGTCTCTCACTCTCTCTCCCACAATAACGCATACAGCGTCTCGCACTCCGTCACTCTCTCGAGAACAAAACCTTCCACCTGGAGGCACAACCGTCTCGGTCGGTTGCAAAAACTGTTATGATTTCCACCATAGTATTGAACATAACCAGCCATGGAATCGTAGTCTGGACAAATGAGAAAAGCCCAATTGCACCACTAGGTGGATCAAAATAGGTTTTTATTTTGGGAATGCGTCGAGTTGAGACGAAAACGTAATATGATTAATAACGAGGATAACACTTTCCGAATGTAGAGAGAAATTTATGAAAAATGACGATTTCCATTCGACTCTAGCAGGTCCTGGTCGATTTTGATGAGAATTTGATTTTTGTTGTATGACCAATTATATGTATAGTTCAAATGTTCCAAATCAATAATTTAAGGTCAAGATAGCATCATTTTGAAACCGCCAATTTCGGAGGTTTAGTATCTTCGATGAGTTTTACAAACGAACAGCGCATCATTTGATAAAGTAATTTTGACGGTATATCGTCCAAGAAGTATTTATGGTGAATTTTCTCAGGTTAATATTCATGACTACAATAAAGTCTCAACAAATTTGCTAAAGACACGAACTCTGTTACGATTGTCTGAAAAATTAATTCTGCATAATTTTAAAACTTCAAAAATTACGGTTTCGGAATTATGCCGTTTGGACAGTAAGATCGATTTTCACCAAACTCCCACAAATTGTAAAATTGTTATTGTAAAAAACGTAAGGGCGATACTTCAATGCTGATTGGTGGGACCGAAAAATTAACCAACGCCAAAGGGACTATATACTATATATACTATCATTTTGTCAATTTCAATAGCAAACACAAATTTTAATTTAATAATTTCAAATATTTTATGAAGTTTTGGGTTTCGATCACTGAATCATGCAATCTAGGATGTAAAAAACACAATAGTTCTTAAATAGGAAATAAAACCAAGTCTGGAAATATTCACTGTTGATTTTCTTTGTATCACTGCTACTATCGCTTTTTTCAAGAAAAAGCGTTGATTTCTTAGTTCTCAGTCGCGTTGTAAATTTGAGTAAAGTATAAACTTCAAATCGATTAAAAAAATCGATTTTTTTGGCTCAGTACAATACATATACATAACCCATTTAGGAAAATTCAGTTTTCCCACCACAATGCATTTATTGAGGAATTTAGATATTTTATTAACAGAGCATTAGCAATAATTCGTTTGTATGTCTATTGCATTGGCCATTTTTTCGCTTTCCCATTGATTTGGTTTGAGATTTCTAGCACTGATGTTGTCCTATGCTGATTTGAGCGATTCTCTGAGTCTTGCCACTATCCCATGTAGTATGTGTTATCAAAAACATCGCGAAGCATCAAGTTCTAAATGTTCTCAAACGATATAATATCCGAAGAGAGTGATAAGAGTTATAAGAAATGTCTCATCACACTGTTAGGTGGATTAAAAGCGTTTTGCCTTTCTCATATAGAAAGGTTATGCAATCACTCTGAAAAACGCCAACCTAATCCCGGCCCGGAGGGCCGGGTTTCATATCCCATTCGACTCAGTTCGTCGAGATCGGTAAAAGTCTGTATGTGTGTGTGTATGTATGTATGTGTGTGTGTATGTGTGTGTGTATGTGTGTGTGTATGTGTGTGTGTGTATGTATGTGCGTATGTGTCAAATAATGTCACTCATTTTTCTCAGAGATGGCTGGACCGATTTGCCCAAACTTAGTCTCAAATGAAAGGTGCAACCTTCCCATCGGCTGCTATTGAATTTTGGATCGATCGGAATTCTGGTTCCGGAATTACGGGTTTCAGAGTACGGCCACACAGAAATTTCTCATATAAACTATAGGAAAAATTAAAAATAGAATTTTTATTTTTGATGCTAAATGTGTTCAAGGTGCATGAAACGTCGAGATTTGATGCAAACTCGAAAAAAAATTTGACTACGATTCACTTTTTTGGATTTTGGCACATTTTTGCCTTTCTCATATAGAAAGGTTATGCAATCACTCTGAAAAACGTCAACCTAATCCCGGCCCGGAGGGCCGGGTGTCATATCCCATTCGACTCAGTTCGTCGAGATCGGAAAAAGTCTGTATGTGTGTGTGTATGTATGTATGTGTGTGTATGTGTGTGTGTATGTGTGTGTATGTGTGTGTGTATGTATGTGCGTATGTGTCAAATAATGTCACTCATTTTTCTCAGAGATGGCTGGACCGATTTGCCCAAACTTAGTCTCAAATGAAAGGTGCAACCTTCCCATCGGCTGCTATTGAATTTTGGATCGATCGGAATTCTGGTTCCGGAATTACGGGTTTCAGAGTACGGCCACACAGAAATTTCTCATATAAACTATAGGAAAAATTAAAAATAGAATTTTTATTTTTGATGCTAAATGTGTTCAAGGTGCATGAAACGTCGAGATTTGATGCAAACTCGAAAAAAAAAAATTTGACTACGATTCACTTTTTTGGATTTTGGCACATTTTTGCCTTTCTCATATAGAAAGGTTATGCAATCACTCTGAAAAACGTCAACCTAATCCCGGCCAAATTTTTTTTTCGACTCGTTTAGGGTTTCTGGATTTTAACAGAGGCGTAGTTGATGGTTTACGGAGAGGGGTTACACCCCCCCCCCCTCTACTGTTCGCGCCCCTCCTTTAAAAATCTCCTTAAATCACCCCTCAGACCACCACCCCATCCAGCCCTCATACCCCTCCCTTTCAACCCCGTCATCTTTAAACCACCACTGTATCACAAAGCATAATAATTTAAGCTGGGGAGTCGTTCGTTCATGGGACTTTCGCCCTCTTCACATACCCAGCCCCGCATGACAAAATGAGTTAGCAAGCAGATAACATTGATCTAATGCTGATTAGGCTAATGGAGTATGATATTTTTTTGTTTCAAGTGTTTCACCGTCGACACGTAGCTCATCAAGTTCGTGGCTGGCATGCCATTGTGTATAAGTGCAAAGTGTACTAAGAATGTAATGGACATTTCCACAATTATGTTGAACATAAAAAGCCTCCGTGCCATAGTTTAGAGAAATGAGAAAGGCACAATTGCACCGCTAGGTGGATTAAAACAGGTTTTTTTATTAAATTCGATTGTGTTTTCGAATGTCAAAGTTGGCCAAATTTCAAACCAAAATATGAACAACACATATTATTAAATTTCTCTTCCAAATCAATAATTCTTGTTTCGGATTGAGAATGAATGGCCATGAGAAGATGTGACTCAGTGCGAAAAAATGGAAGAAATTGATGAAACAATTGCGAAAATTCTCCTGGTAGTTCATGGTATGAAATTTCATACGCTAGACTGAACCGATATCTTTTTTTCCTAAGGCAAAATTATTTCCTCTTTAGGACCCGGAGGGAACTCACAACTTTCTCGCTGATTTTAACGTTGAATCAGTGCATTCAAGGCTAACAAATGCTTAATACGTTGCAAATCATGCCTGGTTCTAACCAGAATATTTTTTATGTAAATTCTCGTAAGAAAATGTTCTTTTTCTTAAAATTATTACAAAGTTTGAGGGAAAGATGGTCTGATGCAACGAACCAACAAAACGGCATGCTAGAGCCCAACAAACTACCAACTATCAATTTTCATATGAGCGTGACAAAATCGAGGGCTGATAAAATCGGGTCTTTGGTGTATTTAAATATGATATTTAACATTTAATATTGCCTTTCTCAATAGAAAGATATTGCAATTGCTCTGAAAACCGACTTTCTAACGGAGGCCCGGAGGGCCGAGTGACATATACCATTCGATTCAGTTCGTCGAGTTCGGCAAATATCTGTGTGTGTATGTATGTATGTGTGTGTGTATGTGTGTGTGTATGTGACCAAAAATGTCACTCATTTTTCTCAGAGATGACTGAACCGATTTTGACAAACTTAGTCTCAAATGAAAGGTGCAACATTCCCATAGCCTGCTATTGAATTTCTAATGGATCCGACTTCCGGTTCCGGAATTACAGGGTGATAAGTATGAACACGCAGAAAATGTCGATTTTAATAAATTCTGCAATGAGTGCATAAAGGTGAAAATTTTTTCAAAATATGACCACAACTGCTTCGATTTGTAGTATTAGGTCACTAACATCCATTCAAAGTCTATTTGGCCACATTGGCCACCATCCTCGGTTCCGGAAGCCCCGGCGGAAGTATCTAAATTCAGAATAACAGTCACATCGGTTTCTCGGAGATGGCTAGACCGATTCGACTAAACTTGGCCTCAAATGAAAGGTATTGCGTCCCCGTAAATGGCTGTTTAATTTCATCCCGATCCGACTTCCAGTTCCGGAGTTACAGGTTGTGGCGTGCGATCACATAGCAAATTGTGATTCAAACCGATACTCCGATGAAAGCCAAAAAGGTAAAAATTTCGCTAAAATGTCTCTCAAACAACTTAAATTTGCTGTTCTAGGTCACCGACGGCCAACCAAACTTTCGTTGACTACATTGACCACCATAGACGGTTCCGGAAGTGCCCGGGAAAAGCGACCATCTTTCAAAATTTACGAACTCACATCAGTTTCCCGGAAATGGTTGGGCCGATTTTCACATACTTAGTCCCAAATGATAGCTATAATATCCCCGTAGATGTCTATAAAATTTCGTACGGATCGCTTATTTGGTTCCGAAATATAAACTAAACCGTCCGGTCACATATGAAATTCCCATATAAGCCGGAACTCAAATTTTTTTTTCAAAGGGGGAACCTCATGAAATTTCAGAAATCGAATTCGTATTTTTGATGCCAAACATCTTTAAAATGCATGAAACGTCGAGATTTTATGTTATCTCGAAAAATTTTTGCCTTTCTCATATAGAAAGGTTATGCAATCACTCTGAAAAACGTCAACCTAATCCCGGCCCGGAGGGCCGAGTGTCATATCCCATTCGACTCAGTTCGTCGAGATCGGAAAAAGTCTGTATGTGTGTGTATGTGTGTATGTATGTGTATGTATGTGTGTGTGTGTATGTATGTGTCAAATAATGTCACTCATTTTTCTCAGAGATGGCTGGACCGATTTGCCCAAACTTAGTCTCAAATGAAAGGTGCAACCTTCCCATCGGCTGCTATTGAATTTTGGATCGATCGGAATTCTGGTTCCGGAATTACGGGTTTCAGAGTGCGGCCACACAGAAATTTCTCATAAAAACTATAGGAAAAATTAAAAATAGAATTTTTATTTTTTATGCTAAATGTATTCAAGGTGCATAAAACGTCGAGATTTGATGCAAACACGAAAAAAAAATTGACGAAGATTCACTTTTTTGGATTTTGCACATTTTTGCCTTTCTCATATAGAAAGGTTATGCAATCACTCTGAAAAACGTCAACCTAATCCCGGCCCGGAGGGCCGAGTGTCATATCCCATTCGACTCAGTTCGTCGAGATCGGAAAAAGTCTGTATGTGTGTGTGTGTATGTGTGTGTATGTGTGTGTGTGTATGTATGTGCGTATGTGTCAAATAATGTCACTCATTTTTCTCAGAGATGGCTGGACCGATTTGCCCAAACTTAGTCTCAAATGAAAGGTGCAACCTTCCCATCGGCTGCTATTGAATTTTGGATCGATCGGAATTCTGGTTCCGGAATTACGGGTTTCAGAGTGCGGCCACACAGAAATTTCTCATAAAAACTATAGGAAAAATTAAAAATAGAATTTTTATTTTTTATGCTAAATGTATTCAAGGTGCATAAAACGTCGAGATTTGATGCAAACACGAAAAAAAAATTGACGAAGATTCACTTTTTTGGATTTTGCACATTTTTGCCTTTCTCATATAGAAAGGTTATGCAATCACTCTGAAAAACGTCAACCTAATCCCGGCCCGGAGGGCCGAGTGTCATATCCCATTCGACTCAGTTCGTCGAGATCGGAAAAAGTCTGTATGTGTGTGTGTATGTGTGTATGTATGTGTGTATGTGTATGTGTGTGTATGTATGTGCGTATGTGTCAAATAATGTCACTCATTTTTCTCAGAGATGGCTGGACCGATTTGCCCAAACTTAGTCTCAAATGAAAGGTGCAACCTTCCCATCGGCTGCTATTGAATTTTGGATCGATCGGAATTCTGGTTCCG